>NW_015172594.1:447980-470506 GCF_001447785.1 Gekko japonicus | reverse complement strand
GCAGGGGGGCATGGTGGGAGGGCAGCCCGGCGGAAGCTCCTCCTGGAGGGGATCGGACGGAGGACACAGTTTGCATTTCTCTGCAGCGCTGGAAGGGGTTAAACCCGTGTGATCGGCACCTCCCCCCTAACCACGAGACCTCGACGGGACATCTGATCGTGCAGCCGCGCGTTATTTTGCTCCCCCCCCCCGCATTTTCTGGCCCATGTGACCGGAGCCCCCGATAGCCTAGGCTAGCTCTGTCTTGTCAGATCTCCAAGCTAAGCAAATTTTAGTACTTGGATCGGAGATAAATCAAGGAAACCCACCGTTGTTATGCAGAGGCAGGTAATGACAAACCACCTTCATTTGTCTCTTCCCTCGAAAACCCTGCAAGGTTGCCACGAGTTGGCTGCGACATGGTGGCACTTTCCACTAAGGATTCTGAATCTCTGATGAACCCCATTTTTTTAAAAAAGAGGACAGCTTGCCTCAGATTGAACGCATGCAAATTGGTCCCCATGTCTTTCCCGAGCATGAAATGTGGATTTCCTTGATGCAAGGTTTGGAAAGTAAAAACAAACTGGTAGAGGACACCCAAGAGAATTACAGCACTTTTATTAGTGTTGTCGCTGAAAGAATGGACTTGGAATAGGGAAGTCTCTTGGTCAGATCTTCTCTTTGCTACGAACACAGGAGGTGCCCTTGGGCAACCTGCCATAGGGTGATGATAATGCTGCCCTACCTTACAGAGAGAACTGTTTGAAAGATTACTGAGATCCTGCAGGTGAAGGGCTTTGTACGCTCATTGACACAGGACATACAGCCTTAAGTACTGCCAATGGTTCTTGCCCAGCTCATTCCATTAAGTAGACCTCTACAACATGTGGCCCACCAGGCTGAGTGCAACCTACCAGCAATGTCCTGATGGCATGTCTTGGCAATTGTTTGACTCCAGAAGGGTTTCCAGCCTCCAGGTGGGGCCTGGAAATCTCCTGGGATTACAACTGATCTCCAGACTACAGAGCTCAGTTTCCCTAAAGAAAATGGCTGCTTAGGAGGGTGGACTCTATGATGTCATTACCCACTGAGGACTCTCCCCTCTCCAAACCCCACTCTCTCCATGGCATTATGCTGAGGTCCCTCCCCAGCCCAAAACTCGCTGTCCCCAGGCTCTACCCCCAAATCTTGAGGAATTTGCCAATCCCTAGTTGATGACCCTACTCAGACATTTTCCTTAGTGGGGTTAGTGTCTGGTGGAGCATTCGGTGTGGTGTATCACAAACTACCTAGGACTATTCCCCATGAGGTGACAGACTGAGCGGATAGAATTCTGGACTATACCATCAGACGGTAGGTAGGGCATCATGACTTGGATCCTAGGCAGCAAGAGGAATGCAACTTCTCTGTCTCCTTCTTTCACTGCAGTTTTCTGTCCGCCCCCCCCCCAAAAAAAACCCCCATGCTCCATTTGTTTATTGGACCTGAAGAAATAGTGTGGAGAGAGACAATGTGGGAGTCTGCCACAGGAAGGGGAATCAACCAAAATTGCCCTCCCCTTCTCCGCGAATGGGAAAGCCATTCTATCAGAAGGGGTGTTGGTGGAATAGACTGCATAGGATCCAAACCCATATTTTTGAATGTTTCCTGTGTACAAAAATTCCTACACGGAGTAAACAAGCTCATCAGGGAGGGAGCTCTACCAAATCTTTTCCCTTTGTGATCTCATTAGAAGATAGAGCATTACAAAAATGTAAAAACATAACAGTAGCTGTGCTGAATCCGACCAATGGTCCATCTAGTCCTGCATCCTGTTTCATACAGCAGCCAATCAGATGGCTTCAAATCAGGGCACACAGGCCCAGTGTCTCCCTGTTGCCACTCTCCAGCAGAGGTATTCAAAGAGTAGCAGCCCCTGAACATGCAGTTTCCATTTAATCATTACAGCCAGGGCTTTTTTGCCCAGGGGGAACGCGCCGGAACAGAGTTCCAGAACCTTTTCAACAAAATTCATTTTTAAAAGTTCATGAGTTGTTGATATACAGACTGAAAACTTCATTTCTCTCTTGAATGTTCTGGCACCTCTTTTTCCAAAAAAAGAAAAGAAAGAAAGCCCCGATCCGTTGGTGGACATTGTAAGATGCTGCAAGCATCCAAGAAGATCCTGATGGTCTCTTTAATAAACATCTAGTAACTTTATTCAGGATAAATGAATGAAGGAACTCAAGGTCTACCAGCATCTTTCAGAGCACCTTATCCACAGACTTAAGTAAAACCTGGACGGGAGCTGCTCCAGAGTCTAGTATCCTGCAATTAATATAAAACATGAAATGGATTTCTGAGCATTACTGACATGTCGTCCATTAATTTATCTAATACACATTTAAAGCCAACTAAACTAGTGGCCCATCTTTAGTGAATTTCACAAGTTCATATGCCCCCCAGCCCTAGAGTGGTATGGTTTTCAGAATTCTGCTGCCTGGTTACGAGGAACATGAATTATGGTGCTTTCTTTATCACAGGGAAAATCTTCCTTTTTTATTCTACCCTCAGACCAGGCTGTGGTTTAAAAGACAGGACACATGCAGAAGTCGCAATTCCCACCATCTCCACTTCAAGTGGCAGGAACTGGGAAAGACCTTTCTTTGTCTGGGAGCTTCTGACAGTGACAATAGATAATCGTGAGCTTGGTGGCCAGTGGTCTAATTCAAGATGGCGGTTTTGTCCATGGTAAACTTCTCATGAAGTTTATGGCTCCAGATGACTGTCCACATTTTCAGCTTAGGCTTGTCCTTTCCATTCTCCATGTATCATAATTAGCGACCTGGGTAGGAACGGGCAAAGTTGAAGCACCAAGTTTGTCATATCCTCCAGCTTCAGACCTTAACATTGAGATGTAGACATGAACCACAAAGGAAGTCCTCCAAACCACCTAAACAGCCTGCATGGCAGCAATGAATCCCTTGGAATAGCTTCCATGCCCCAGCTGTTTTTTAATTCACCTTCAGGAAAGAACAAAGAGAGGACATGGACCATCTTGAATTACTTTGTCAACAAGAATCCATAGATGGAATCAACCTCTCAAAGAGAATTCCTTGAAAGGTTGTCTACAATTCACAACAGTATATTACTAAACCTTAATAATTTTGCCTGCATTGTTGTCCTCTGGGAACATTCCAGATACACGTTTGAATTAAGTGGTCTTGTTTAAAACAATAAGGCTTCTTACCTACCTACCTCTTTCTCTCTCTCACGCTTCCTTTCTTTCATGGTATAAACCTGGGTGAGCTGGTAGTTTATCTGTCTTATAAATCAGGTAACAAGAAAAAAATCGTTGCCTCCTTCCTCTGTCACCTCAGCTCAATATTACCGTCCTGACTTTTATTCTTATTGGAGATCATCAAAACATTAATTAAAAAACTGGGTGATCAAACAGCCGGATATTTATGATTTGCATCCTGGCTTATTAACAAGTGGCATATTGATACACCATATATCCAAGCTGTTTACTCTCCCGCGCTGCAATAAAGCAGAAGGAATTGTCACCCACAGCTCCAGCTTGGGAAGATTTACTCAGAAACATGAGCTCCTATTTTCTTTACTGCCAAGAGAGTAATATAAAAAGGTGAGGGGAAGATGGGGCAGGTGATGCCTCGCTTTTTCTCCCACCTTGTCCCCTGATGATTTCCCCACATCTGATTGGTAAGGTGGGTTTGACCAGCTCACCTTACACAGGCTCAACTGAGGCTATTTGGTCACATTTTGAGAAGACAAAGAGTCAATGGAAAAGACAGGAATCCTAGGAAAAGCTGAAGGCAGCAAGCAAAGACCCAACATGAGATGGATCGACATAATCAAGGAAGCCACAAGGGCCCTCAGTTTGCAAGACCCTGAGCAAGGCTGCTAGCAATAGGGTGCTTTGGAGGCCATTAATTCATAGGGTTGCCATAAGCTGGAAGCGACTTGAAGGCACTTAACACACACCTCACACAGGCTCCCACTGTAGCTACGCTGGTGCAAGCTATGCAGCACACACCACCCCAGCTAGACAATTCATAGTGCCGAACTCAGTAGACTTCACACAGCCAGCTCTTACTACGGCTCCAACAATATGACAAACGTGATAATTTGGGGAAGACAACAGATACTGGTATAGCATGGCCAATGCAGAAGGTCTCCTACTACATGTAATGCAAATATATTTTCTCCTCCCCAGAGCTGAGCTCTAAAATAAATAAATAAATAATGCTCTGGTAAATTTGGCAGCAAAAGCCAACTGTGGATGGTATTGATTGGTGCTGACTGGCCAGTGCCTGTTCCGTCAACAATCCTCCTAATCTCCAGAGCAGTCCTGCAACTATTTTAAAGGTAGTTCCGCCATATAAATAAGTTTATGTAGATGCCACTTTTAAAAAAATCAACAAGCAAGGAGAGCAAGCTGCACAAAGCATAAGGAGAAGAGCAAGATCCAGCCCTCAATCTTCTAGAATGTTGAGATGCTCAAAGGAAAGCGAGTTCTCACCATGAAGGAAAGTGCACATGGAAGGTGCAGAACGTACAATATTGCATCTTTAAATACTACAATTGTCTTCAAGCATAACTGATGCACATTTAGTAACTGTGCATGTGTTTGCTCTTTGCATGATTTGCTGTGCAATCCTAGACTTTTCTGAGTCCACTCAAGTCAATAGACTTAAAAATGTGTGACTCAGTTTAGGATTAGGTTTATGGTTTTGTTAGTTATGCGAAAGGGCACTAATGCAACCATCCCATGACCACCGGATGGTCTGCACCACTAAGGGTGGCCGTGGCTTGGGAAATAACTAGGGATCTGGGGGCAGAGCCTGGGGAAGGACCAGCTTCTCCTAGACTCTATAGTTTTACCATAGAGTTCATCCTCAGAAGCTGCCATTTCCTCTAGGGGACTTGATCTCTGTAGTGTGGGTATCTGTTACAATCAGGGCTTTTTTTGGTAGAAAAAGCCCAGCCGGAACTCATTAGCATAATAGGCCACACCCAATGGTAGAAACTCATTAGCATATTAGGTCACACCCCTGACAGCACAGCCACAGCAGACACTCATTAGCCTATTAGGCCACACCCTTGACAGCACAGCACATTAGCATATTAGGCCGCACCCCCATGTTACCAGAAGTGTGGTCACCAAGCCACACCCACCTTTTCCTTCTTATTCTGTTTATCTTGTTTGTTGTCAAAACCCAGGGCTTTTTTTGTAGCAGGAACGCCTTTGCATGTTAGGCCACACACCCCTGATGTAGTCAGTCCTAATGAGTTTCTGCTATTGGGTGTGGCCTGTTATGCTAATGAGTTCCTGCCGGGTGTGGCCAACTCAGGAGCCCGACAGAACTCCGTTCCTGTGCGTTCCTGCCCAAAAATAGCCCTGGTTACAATTCCAGGAGAACTTCAGGCCCCACCTGAAGGTTGGTAACCCATTGATCCATCTCTCCAATAGCTCCATGGAGAAGCCTCCCTCCTTTCACTCTTTCTGAGAAATGCAGAGTTTTTTCAACATGCTAAGCTGTGCACCCATTTCCACGCTGTGCAGAATGCAGACAAAGAGCTGGTTATGTGGAATTACATTAACAATATTAAAAAGTGCATTCCAGATGAACTCGCCTTGTTTCCTTTGAAATCTAAAAGACATTCTGGAAATCAATAAGTCACATATTAATGCCTTCCAAAAAAGCATTTACAGGAGAACATTGTTAGTCAGAGATATTTCTAGCAATATAAATGAAGGAGAGCTATCTTTTTTTCTTTATTACTTAACAATAAATAAAGTACCATATGTACTGCGATATAAATACACTAAGCAGAATTAGACTTTTACAGCAAATGTTAATTTCACCTTCCCACACAAATGGATAAAAAAAATCCATCAACAAGAGAAATGTACACAGGAGTGAAGTAATAAAAACTGCTTTAAAACTTATTTCTCTTCTTTAAAGCAGGAGAGTAAAAATACATATGATTCATTGATTAAAGGACGTTTGCATATTCTGACACATAACATCGACAATTTGCATTTTAGAGCGCTAATAAACTTTTGCTTTTGAAGTCTAAACCTCTGCTGCTATTAAATAATTTTGTCTGACCTCATAAGTTCCCAGAGTTGTTAATAGTTTTAGTGGATAAGAAAGAAACAGAGAAAAATCTTAAAACCTGTAATTTTCTGACAATAGAAGAATTATTAATAAATCAGAACAAGTGAATAAAATGACCATTAGAGTTAATTTTTAAGATCTTTTAAAAACCTTATTTCTCCTAGAATTAATCTTTGCAAAAGACCATTGTGGGATCTTGCAAACTGTCCATGGCTCTTCCAAAGATTTGGCTCTTGAGCTATGGCTCTTGGACTATTAACACTGCAGTCCTTTAACAGAGTGGATCCAGCTTACCCAGTGAAATCAATGGATTTAAACTGGAGTAAATCTATGAATCTGAAGTATCTGAAGAAGTGAGCAGTGACTCACAAAAGCTCATCCCCTGCCACAAATTTTGTTAGTCTTTAAGGTGCTGCTGGACTCTTGCTCTTTTCTACTACTACCCACAGACTAACACGGCTACCCATCTTGGAGTAAATCTGTTTAGGACTGCATTGCTAGTGTCTTAATTACTAAATGATGCCCAAACAAGTTTTTTTGTTTTCTGTGCGTGAAATTTCAAGAAGCCCTCTGTGATAAAGTCTAAGAGCCCCAAGATGAGACCATACAACCTTAAATGGGATGTCAAAGTGGGACTTTTTGATACAGAACTGGTTAATATGGGGAAATAGATCATAATAGTTGCCTCCAAGATACATACAGAACGCTGCAGGGTCAATTAGACAGGATCTAATTCTGCGCAATGAACTCTTGTAGGCCTCAGGCAGGGCTTGCTCCAGTGATCCTATTACCCGTAGAAATGGTTATTCTGTCAGGAATGTCCAGTGTTATAGGGCTACATACCAGCATGTTCCTGGCCTGTAGCTCCTGCTGTTCTTGGCCAAAAAAAAAAAGGCTACAGGCCACACTTCCATCATGGCTCCCTATAATTTCTTTCTCCCAAAAGTTCTTCTACCTCCTCTTCTCCAAGCCTTCACCAAACAATTCTTCTTCCCCTCTCTTCAGTCACCTGGCCTTCAAACTCCTTAGTATGTGAGTACGTAGCAATGGTGAAAGGCAAATTGTCATTTTGCCCACTGGACAATTTCGACTTTGAATACTGTCTACTTCATCTGCCCAGGGTAGGGTTGCCAGGTCTGGGTTGGGAAGGCAGGGTCGGGGAGAAATATTACACCTCAGCAGGGCATAGAGTCCGCCCTCCAAAGCAGCCATTTTCTCCCAGGGATCTGATCTGTGTCATTTGGAGATCAGTTCTAATTCCAGGAGATTTCTAAATGCCACCTGGAAGCTAGCAAGCTGAGACACTTCACTTGTCTGACTGGTTGGTGTTTTCTTATGAGCCATAATTTGGGTACCTCATAGGGTTGTCAAGCTCTCGGAAGGGTGAGATTTGGGGAAGAGAGGGATCTCAGCAAGGTATAATACCACAAAATTCATCCCGGGGCGGTCACGTGGTGAAGCCCCGCCCCCTTCTTTACCCCGCCCTCTGCTTCGATCCTCATTCCGTTTGGGAATGAGGATGAAGCAGGAGGGTAAGTAGCCGGGCCTTCTGACACACTTCCGGTGATGTCAGGGGGTGTGGCCTTCTGTCACTTCCGGTGATGTCAGGGGGCGTGGCATATGCAAATAAGTTATGCTAATGAGTTATGCTAATGAGCTCCGGCAGCTCTTTTTCTACAACAAGACCCCTGGGTCTCAGCAAGGTATAATGCCACAAAGTTCATCCCCCAAAGCAGCCATTTTTTCCAAGGGAACTAGTGGGAGATCTCCAGGTGCTACCTGGAGGCTGGCAACCCTAGACCTCAAAAGGCACAGAACTGAACAACCCAGAACAGTTGTCCCAACAGTGTGCTTCTGAGGTCCAAGTAGATACTGACCGTGCCTGCCCTGTGCCTCAAAAACACGTATGGGAAAGTGGTACATTCACAGAAACAGGAAGAAATATCTCGGCGAGACTATTCCGAAGGAAAATTAATTTAGCTGAGGTCAGAATTAACTTCACCCATCGAACACTGGGTTGGATCCTTACAGGGCCACATTAAGGCCCTAAACGACGTCAGAATTGGAGGCCCCACAGCATTACCAAACAAACAAAAAAGTAACTAAAGCCCCGTTCACACGGCGAATTTGCCGCGGGAGAGCCACGAATGTTGGGCAGGTTTTCCGTGCGCGATCACACCGCAACATCTAGGCGGGCGTAGCGCACCCGTGGCCAACCCGTAGCGTGCCGCCAAAAACGTGCGGTTAAAAAGTACCTGGCCAAAAGTACTGGCAAATGGTTTGCCACGGGCTGCTGACAGACTCCGTCCGTGTGATCGCGCCGGCATGGCTTTTCTCTCTGGCCATCTTCATTGAAGCGCACACTCCGAGGGATGGAACCGTGGTTTGCCGCCGACACATCTGATAAAGTGGCCGCGGGTTTTTCCAGCATGTGTGACCGGGGCCTCAGTAATTTTCAAGGGGGTGTATTTAGAGGCCCCTTGTAATCTTAGGCCTTAAACTGCAGCTTACTTAGCTTGTACGTGAAGAGCTTGTACTCACAGAGCTTGTACTTAGCTTGCACAAGCTAAGTAAGTTCTGGTCCAGCTCCTAAGTCTTCTGCCTAAGAGTCCTCTTCCTTAGTAACATTTCTGCCAGAGTCATTGCTGATATATGTGCCATTCTATTTGCCAGGGCAGCAGGATATCTGGATGGTTAAAAGTCGCACTGTCTCCCTTTGAGAACTCAACGGAAATTTTTTTTAGTGAGGCTCAACACTTACTTTAGGAACAGGAAATTATTTCAGTGGTACTAAATTCTTTCACCTTCACATTTCTAATATTTCAGATTTTTATCTTATGAACCTGTTGTGGACAAGGTGGGGGCTTCTGTTTTCCGTCCAAATTTGGGGGGTGATATTCTCTCCCCCCCCCCGCACGATAAAGAGAAAAAACGGTTTCGAGGAACGGGATAGGGGACTTTTGCATCAGTTTTTCTACCTGGCATAGCATTTTCATTCAGGAGCACCAGCTGATGAGGGGGTTCACTGGTGAGTATTCCCTGCTGACATTGGAGAACATTCGTATTTTCTTACTTCTGAAAGCTCCAGTGGAGGCAGGGGACAGGTGAGTACTGCACAAGTACTAGTGGGTTCTGTGCTTGACAGCATTTCACACCCATTCGAAAGCCTGCTTGCATGGTGCTGACTGCCTAGGTACAGGCCTAGAGGTGCCTAGAGAAGGTGGAGTTTGAGGAGGATTCCAGGTGACAATCTAGCAATTTCCCCCAAACTCTATGGCAAAGTCCATAGAGACCAGAGGAAATCCCTAGAGTGTCACTGTGGAGGCCATTTTTTTCTCCCACTCCCAGGTTTCTTGAGAAGAGGAGATTATAGCTGAAGGGTGGGGAATTCCTGTCTGGGCCCAAGCAATTGGGAAGCCTATGACGGAGCCTCGTACTCCTTCCACCATAACTTCCAAGTGCTTACCATTCTCCACAATCCCCTCAATACCCTCTAAGTATGGGTGGGATCTACCTACCAGTACACTGCTTCACCAGCCGCCTCTGAATTTCAGTGCACATTGTACTTCTTAGCTTGCATGCAACTGCCCCCTATACAGAGTAAGAGCTGGAAGCCTGGATGCTCAGGAGTGTTGGTATGAGCCCTGGAACTAGTGGGGGGGGCTGTGGACTGGGGCAACAAAACAGAAAGCCACCATTCCATTACGTATCATTTTGATCTGTTAATCAAACAGTTCATATTATTCAGAAGAATCTGCCAGTGAATGTTACACCACTGCAGATGAGGCGCACCGCATTGCCCAGCCAGTCTGTTCCTCTCTCAGTCAGAGCTCTCTCAGCCCCACCTACCCTCCCAGGGTGTCTGTTGTGGGGAGAGGAAGAGCAGGCCATTGTAAGCTGCTCCAAGATGCCTTGGGGTAGTGAAGGGTGGGGTATAAAACCAATTCTTGTTCTTCCTCCTATTAAAGTACTTGCGCAAGGTGAAGTCAAATTTCAGCCGATCCTGTCAGCATAAGAATCAAGTCACAGGTCCATCTTGGCTCAGGGAACCTAGCACAATGTTTGCAATGGCATTTTGCTTGGAAACAAAGCAGAGCTGAGCCTTGGCTGCATCCACACATATTATTGGATACTACATTATGCGATAGCAGTGATTCACAACTGGATTTTTTTCGGGCAAACAAACCAATCCAATTGGAAAAGACTGTGACAGCACATTTCGGTATCCAATAATATGTGAATGCAACCTTGGTCTCATGTCTCCAAACCATATTTTGTTAAGGTTTCATCCGAGCATGGCTGGATATTGCACTGTAGCAGCCATTCACATCTGGATTGGCATGTCCATACCAGCAAATTGCAGCTGTTATTCACTGCTACGGTGCAATAACAATGCAATATCCACTGATGCACAGATACAACCTAGAGTCATACGACAAAAATCACCAAAAAAACCCTACAAAAAAGAGCAAGTGTTTTCACTAACCTTTCCAAAGCTCCTCCTTGTTTTATGATACAGTGACTTAATTCACTTGGAAAAAGAAAATCAAATGCAAGAGTGCAGAGTTAATGCTTAGCTGAGAAACTGCTTTTTTCGGTTATGTGAAAGACTTATGTGGAAATGTTTTCACGTGCTAAATAACACAGGTTGAGAATTACTTACGAATCAATAGACTCCTAAGTTATCTACAGTGCAGCCACATATAACTATAGCTGAAGTATAAATATATATTGGGAAGGCAAACTGATACTCTGTGAGCCAAATGTGGCCCATGAAACCCACTGGCCCTCAATGGCCCTACCATGTCTGAGTCAAAGAGGCTTCACATTTCTCCTCAGGTTTCCTAGGTAATAGTTCAGGCCATGCCTGAGCTGATGTACTCCATAACTGAGCTCGAAGGTACCAAGAACCTTACATGCCAGACCATCTACAAAGGCGACCACGTCTGAGGCCACATTTACTTCCATTCCAGTTCACTACATTGTGGCATCCAAAAATGAAGGAACTGGCTACTCTGGCCCAGCAGAAATTAAGGTTCCCTGTTACCTTTTAGAATGTGATGATGTGGTACACTTCAAACTGTATGCACAAAGTAGCAAGGTGAATGGTACTGACACCACTGGGCGTGCTTAACCCTCACGTAAACTTTAGAACAATACACCCTTTTGTCAGGAACAATATACCCTTGTGTCAACCACACGGGTGTCGTCACACGTGCATTCCTTCTTTTGTTTTCTGTTTGTTTGTTTCCCGCTTCTCCTCTGTCTTGAGTATCTCAGCACGCATTATAAAGATCCATTCCTATAAACACCGGCAGATCTTTCTAGCTCGGCACATGCACACAAAATTCTCGGGGTGCTTGCAGTCAGCACACTCCTAATAGCATCTTCAGGGCATTTGCTGTGACTCCTTGGCAGTGGTCTCTCCCCCCCCCCCAACTCCATTTTGGACAGGTGTAGGAACTTCGCACACACAGGACTCACACACAGTCAAGGACGAACCGGGTTTTGCTTTCTTGTTTTTTTAAAGAGAGCTGTACAAAAAGGAACCACCCAAGACTCATTTTCCCCCCCATGAGAAATTACAGCAATTGTATCTGTTAAGAATGTTTTGGTGCTTCAGCACTACTTTTCTTTTGTACAAGTTGCATGCTGTATAGATTATATTGCCTGTATACTTGGGGCAAAGGGTTGAGGGGGGATCGGGCGCGGGTTGGGGTGGGTGGGAGATGAGGGGAAACGAGGAAAAGCAACCTGCTTTTTCTAGGTGCGCTGCAGCTCGAACGGATGGAAACTGAAGCCTTTGATGCATTTTTATACTGTACATATTTGTATATAATTAACTATATTGCCATGTTAATGAACACAGATCTTTTTGGGGTTATATTTGCTTGTTTCCATTTCCTACAAGAAGGAGGGGTGAAAGTGACCCTGGCCTATTACGTTGTCACTGTTACCATTGTCATTTTCTTTGCCCATCGTCTTTTCAAATTCCGCTTATCAGGAACTGAAATAGAGTTTACAGAGGAAAGACGGGGGGGAAACAAGTCTGTGATTGCATGTGTCCTGCCCAGTTCTGGTGATGGGGGAGGGGGGGATTATAAAATGGTGTCCATGTTTTGCATAAATGGCATGCTTAACCCCCATGAGAAAACTCATATGCGTACAATTTACCCTCTTTGTGTTTTATCGAATAGTGCCTCAATTTTGTTTATCCTTTTAAGAAAAACACGCACACGCACACAAGGAAAAGTCTTCTCTGAAGAACAATTCGTAATTGTCAAAATTTGAAACATTAGCTTAATTTTGTTTTCATGACCTCACAGTTCTTCTTATTTATTTTGTAGCTATTCTAATGGGCCCCAAGGCCATCGCTGACATTGTAGTTCTGTTCTTCCCCATTAAGGATGTTTTTAAAATTACTAAGATTATTGAGCCAACAGGCTGTTTTAATCAAAACCATGTTTCACTTGGTTTTGATGATTATGAATGGTCCTTACAGTTAATTTTTTTTAAAGAAATGAAATGAAAGTTAAACCACACGGCAGCTACATTTAAGAATATAGCACCACCTAGTGGTGTGAAAAATCATCACAGATAAACGACTCTTCTGACTCTGACTAAAAAGACATTTCTCCATTGCAAAAACAAGAAGGTTTTCAAATATGCAATCTTTTTGTAGTTAAGAGCAGCAAAGCTCCACGTATGTGCTCCAGTGAAGAGAAAGCTTCACAGAGATTTGTAGGACTGAGTGCGTGAAGGATTGCAGCAACTGTTAAAAGAAATAGGACGTTTTAGTTTCCATAATATTACGGCTTCAGTTATATTCTTTCTGCAAAAATATATTATTCTCAAGGTCTGCAAATCAGCCCCAAATGTATCTGAGATACCTGGGTACCAAGCAACCCTTTTTCAATTATGAACCAAGCCCAGGCTATTGATGAGCCATTTCTATGTATGTTTTCAATGCCGTGATACAGAGAGATGATTATATGCAATACTATGCAGCCTCAATTAAACCAGAGATGGATAAAAGTTCTCTTGTTGTATCACCGAAAACAATATTTATCACCTGCAGGGGTCTCTCTCTCTCACACACACACACCCCATTTTGAAAATACACCTCTTCAAGTTTTATAGTTGTAATAAGTCCAAAATAACAGGCAGATCACAGTGTCACTGTTACGTTCTGAAGGAGAAGAAGGTAATTCTCATACTATGCATATAATTGTCAATGCCTCATTTCCACTAGATGTTTTCATATCTATGTTTACATTTTGTAAAAAAAAATCGACAGTAATTCTTTGCTCTGTGGCAGAAAAAAATATATCTTTTTCTCACTGCTGTTATTGGACAGCAGCGGTTCCCATCTGAAATGTTATCATAATTTGCGTCAGGAAATCCAGTTGTGGTCACCAAAGGTCTGGGCAGGTTCGGTTAGGACACTGCTGCAGGTTGTCCCTCAATTTAATGCCTTTCTCCTGAACTACCTTTTGTGAGATCGAGCTGAAAAGGTTCGCCATCGACATGCCTCACCACATCATTTTGCATTCGCAAAGTAGCTTCATTTCAAGTCAATGCAGACTTCAGTTTTGGCCGATTGTAAAACAGAAAATTTGAAGAAGAAAACAATAATTTAAAAAAAACACCCAGATGCACTTAAAAAAAAACATGAAAAGAATTATTTATATGATAAAAATATATTTAGATTTTCAAAGCACAAGACTGAACAGAAGTGCTCTTTTTATGCTTTCTGAAGATGTTAAAAAAAAGGTCTTTCTACATCAGGCTTAATAAATCTGTAATGACATTTGATGGATTGATTTCCTCCCTCTGTGTTTGCGTGTGAATGGGGGGGGGCTTTTTTCATTAAAGGGGAAACATCTGACCTCGAGAACGGGATGGAAGCCACTCCGCGCCTGCTTTTGGAAGACGGAGACAGCTTTTAAGCGCCCAGCATTTATGCACGGATGTCACAAACCACACACAAGTCACACGGGAGGTTGGGCTTGTTCAAAAACGGGCACTGATTTTGGCTACGGTAAGAACGGCGGTCCGGTGCCTTCACAATGCGTCGCTGCAAGACTAACGTCCCAATTTCGCAAGCCTCTACCTGCAGATGATCTGTGGGCAGATGTCTACCACCCCCACCTCTAGCGACTTCTTCCTGTTCATTACGATAGAACAACTCTGTGCTCCTACGGCAGAGGAACATGCAGAGCTGGTCTTGTGTCGAAACGGATGGGATCGTCCTTGGGGTAGGGCTGCCAGCTCTGTGTTGGGAAATGCCTGGAGGTTTTGAGGGTGAAGCCTGGGGAGGGGAGGGTTTGGGGAGGGGAGGGACTTCAGCGGGGTACCGTGCCATAGAGTCCGCCCTCTAGAGCAGGCATTTCCTCCAGAGGAACTGATCTCTGTTGTCTGGAGGTCTCCAGGCCCCATCAGGAGGCTGGCGGCTCTACTCTGTAACCTGGGGATCAACTGAAAAAGCGGGCGGTCTCCAGGCCCCACCTGGAGGTTGGCAACCCTAGATCAGGGCTATTTTTGGGCAGGAACGCACAGGAACGGAGTTCCGGCTGGCTCCTGAGTTGGCCACACCCAGCAGGAACTCATTAGCATAATAGGCCACACCCAACAGCAGGAACTCATTAGGACTGGCTACATTAGGGGTGTGTGGCCTAACATGCAAAGGAGTCCCTGCTACAAAAAAAAGCCCTGGGTTTTGACAACAAACAAGGTAAACAGAATAAGAAGCAAAAGGTGGGTGTGGCTGGATGACCACACTTCTGGCAACATGGCGCTGTGGCCTAATATGCTAATTGGCTGTGGTGTCAGGGTATGGCCTAATATGCTAATAAGTTTCAGCTGTTGGGTGTGGCCTATTATGCTAATGAGTTCCTGCTGGGCTTTTTCTACAAAACAAGCCCTGCCCTAGGTGTCTGCATTTGAGCACATGGGCTGGAGACCCAGACATTGGCTCAACATTCACACAAAACAGCCACATTTCCAGAACTCTAGCCTATTAACTACAGAGGCTTCTCCCAGGTGACCGTCTGTGTTTCACACACACCCATACGTTTGCTTTTTTTTAATGGCCAAGTTTGATATAATTGTGATTATTACAACACTGGCCTGTGTCTGACTGACCCCTTTCCCCAGCCCTCCCCGCTCTTCTCTTTTATGAAATTCAAAACTCAAGGTAACCCGGCGACTCCCCTGTTTGTTTCTACATCTTTTCTCTTTCTCTCATTTAGATTCTCTGACCACTGCGGACTTGGGGGTTATTTATGAAGCAATCTATGTAAGGCACCGGATTGCTGTCACACAAATTCAAGGATTGCGGGCCATAAACCAGCCATGATTGAGACACCAAATGCTCTCCTCTCCCTTGCTCTCCCGCAGACGGATGGCCCTGTTTAACACTTAGTTTCCCTAAGCACTCCCTCGTTTCCCTTAATGTTTTCAGCGAATTGGGTGATGCTTCACATTCTGGAGTTTTGAAGTCAAAGCCAATACTCTGCAAGGAATAATTTAGCTTTGCCGCCCCCCCCCCCCCAAACTCCAGGCAGACCGGAGCTATCAAGGGGGAAAGAGACTTCCAAAGGCCTGAGCAAAATTATGACTGATATTACATTTCTTTTATCAGGCCTTCCTTTCCGAAGAGTTCAGGCAAGGATGCCACGCCACTGAGTTTTTGGGAAAATCCTAGAGTGTCACCAGCTATGTCATGATGTCATTTCCGGGTTTGTTGGAAGTGACATTGTGCATTTCCCCACTCCCCCCACCCCCCGGCATCCCTGGCTTTAGAACACTGCAGTTGTGATTATTGCCAGCAAAGCACAGGTTGGGATGTCAAGCACTTGGTTGACCCCAATACGTAGCTGATGAGCAGTGGTTGGTACTAAATTGTGCAGGTCTCAATGACTCCATTTAATGTCACAATATGCTTGTGAGACAGGTTAGGCTGACAGTCACTTGTGCAAAGCCACACCAGTAAGTTTCACAGCTGAGGAAAAATCTGAACACTCCTTCCAACTCCAGCCCCACTCAGACCCAGGAAGTCAACCAAGGGCTGCAGCAAAGGCTTATGGGGATGGAAAATGGTGGCAAGAAGGGTTGGAGTTTTGGGGAAGGAAATGGCTCTCTTTGTACATCTAGACATGCTCTAATTTATTGAGAAAGCATCCTAACCAACATTTTAAGAAATAAAATTGCCATTTTAAGTGAGTTGGAAAGTTCTTTAAAATATATACCTTTGCTTCTTTTGCGAACTGTGGGTTTAAAAAGCTGTAAGAGGGCAAGGATTACATGTTGCGACATTTCTAATAGAAGCACAGTGACCATTCCCAAGAGTTACAACAGTGGCAGCATAAGCCCTGCTTAAATTAGGTCTTCTGTCAAATTCTAATTCAGAAATTATTTATGCTACAATAAAGTCTTTGAGATGCCGCTCCTTTTTGTTTATAAGGAAGGACAAAAATCGTAATGCTCATCAAGGTACATTCTGCCATGGGGTTATGATCTGCAATGAATTCATAAATATTATATACTTTAATGTTAAAGAAATTAAAAATAAAATCATATCCTAGGAAAATATAGGTTATTTTCCATAAACCCATGTTTATTTTCCTTGGCTAGTATTTGGAAGGGCGACTTCAAAGGCATTCCAGGGGCGTAACGCAGAGATAAGCAATGGCAAACCACGTCTGAAATGTATCTTGCCTTAAAAATAAGCCTAGCTCGCCAGCTAGTGGTGCATAATGCTACAAGAGTTAGAACTTCTGGCTGCCAGACAATCTTAGGATCTCCTGGCTATACGATAATTATTTTATTATATTTTTATTTCATTCATTTGTAACCCACCTTTCTCCTTAATAGGGACCCAAAGTAGCTTACATCATTCTCCTTTCCTCCATGTTATCTTTACAACAACCCTGTGAGGTGGATTAGGCTGAGCAGGTGTGACTGGCCCAAGGTCACCCAGTGAGCTTCCATGACCCTAGTGGGGATTTGGGCATGGGCCATGTTGTATTATTTAGAAACTAATGGGGTGGCAGCAAATGCATACCTCATTCTGAGTGACAAAATACCTCTAGTCAGCCCTGCTTGAGATGGATACTAGCAACCCGGACTTTGTGGCAGCTGAGGCAGGTAAAAAAATGTCAAGAGTCTGTGAACAAAAGAACACACTCATATGTTGTGAATGACAACAAAAAAGGAGTATTTTAAAATGCATGCTTCGCTTCTTCGCATTAGAGAGGCTTCCTTAGCACTGGATACAGATATAGGTGACGTGTGGCAAAAAGCACACTTAATAAACCATGACAAAATGCAAAATCATGAGAGCCTTAAATGCTGTGCCTTAACCTCTCTAATGGCCAGCCATCGGTGAACTTTGAATAAACTGTTTAAGTCTCTCCAAAGATAAATTATGAATCGATACCTTAAACACTCTGCAAACTCAGGAGTTCATATAACTGGGCCTGAGGAGTTTTCAACTGATGTCTGTCACTTGTCTTACATCACAATATAGTAAGGAAAGAAGAAGAAGAGATTGAATTTATACTCCGCCCTTCACTTGGAGTCTCAGAGCAGTTTACAATCCCCTTCCCTTCCTCTCCCCACAACAGGCACCCCGTGAGGTAGGTGGGGCTGAGAGAGCTCTGAGAGAACTGTGACCGACCCAAGGTCACCAAGCTGAGTGCATGTAGAGGAGTGGGGAATCAAACCTGGTTCTCCAGATTAGAGTCTGCCACTCTTAACCACTACACCAACTGGGTGCCTGCAAAGAGCTGGCAGGAGTGGGTGGGGATGGACTGAGACCACTGATGAACCCAAACAAGGTAGTATTCTTTAGCAGTCATGATCAGCACTAATCAACCAAAACCATGTCCCATTAAAGGAATCTGTGGATCTCTTCACAAGGCTAAAAACTGGAGGTCATATGAGACACCTCATCAGCCATTGGCCGCATGGGTCTGTCATCATGGAATGTTCACAAACATTCTTGTGAATTGTCTCGTGTTGTTTCCTTGCCTGCATCAACCCACAACACTCACATTCCAGTATCTGTTAATTAGATTCCTTTGGTATGTAATTCCAAGGACTGAATTTGGGATTTTGCCCATGCTGAGCATAAATTCTGGCTGCTCTCCCCCCCTTCCCCCGAGGAGAAAATCTCTGATTCCTGTTTTTCCTTCATGATGTAGAACTCAATATTAACACAAAAATCTGGTCAGGAAATCATTTATTATATTTGCTTCTCTGTGTGTGATTACTATCCTCTAATCTGTTGAAAGGGTGCTGTATTTATATGACACCAGAGTTTTGCACTGAAACTTTTACAGGAATATGCTGTGTACATTTCATAAGGTCCCTCCTGGGTACAATAAAACACTTGCCGAGAGAGAAGGAGAGAGATAGCTAATAATAACAAATGATTCATAGTAAGTTTGAGATAGAAAAGACCCATTAGATCATTCAGTTCATCTCATGGTCTGCCAGAGCAGGGGCGGTTCTCTAAAGAACAGTTTCCCAAGGCTTTTGTCTAGCTTCCTTGAATTAACTCTGTCCGAGGGATTTGGTCCTTTTCCTTGAGAGATAACTTCTTGGCCTACTAGGCAGACTAATAAATACAACCCTCGGAAACTGCAGTCTCTAGTCTAGAAGAACATCAGTGGCAGTTAGAATTACCAACCTCCAGGTGGGGCCCGGAGATTCCTGCCTCCTGCTGTTACAGTTTATCTCCAGGCAATACTGATCGGTTCCCATGGAGAAAATGGCTGCTTTAGAGCAGGGGTGTGAAACATGAGGCCCAGGGGCCGCATGAGGCCCCCGAGGGCTTCTATCAGGCCCACAGTGGAACTGGCTGTCTTCTGCTTCTTCTTCCAGTTCTGTTGCTGCTGCGTCATCGTAGGTTTGCAGCTTACAGATACACACCTGAACAGCATACTCAAGATTGCAACAGTACAGACATTTTGATGCAATAATTCAGAGGAAGAAGTGTCAGTTATCAGACACTGTGAAATAAACAAGATATTGCAAGAGTGCCAATGTTTTAAGCATGTTTTTATTTTAAGTTAAAAAAATCCCTTTGTGTTTGTGTCCTTTATAAAGTTTATATCTCTGCTACCTGGTATTACATTTTACGACACGCATGGCCCAGCCCAGCAAGGTCTCATTTATGTCAGATCCGGCCCTCATAAGAAATGAGTTCGACACTCCTGGTTTAGAGGGTTGATTCTATGGCATTATACTCCACAGGGCTCCCTCCCCAGCCCCCACTAGGGTTGTCAGGTGCCCCCTGGCCACAGGCGGGGGATGGTGGGTAGGGTTGCCAGATCCAGGATGGAGATTTGAGGATGGAGCGTGGTGAGGGCAGGGACCTCAGTGGGGTCCAGTGCCATAGAGTCCACCCTCCAAAGAACCCATGTTCTCCAGGGGAACTGATCTCTGTAGTCAGGAGATGAGCTATAATTCTGGGGGATCCCCTGGTCCCACCTGGAGGCTGGCAACTGTAACCCCCACCCAAATCTCCAGGAAACACCCAACCTAGAATTGGCAACCCTACCAATGGAGAATTCTCAGCAAAATACAAGTCACAGGATTCTTCAGGTTACGGTTAGGCCACAACACAGTTAAACCACACTGTGAAACTAGGATAAAAATCAATGTCAATTGCAGCGCATGTGACCTTTCAGGCTGGGCCCTGGTACCAAGAAGGGCTGGGTCTTAAGAAGACGAAGAAAAAGAGCTGGTTTTAATACCCTGCTTTCCTCTACCTTAAGGAGTCTCAAAGCAGCTTACGGTGGCCTTCCCTTCCTCTCCCCACAACAGACATCTTGTGACTTGAGGCAGGTGGGGCTGAGGGAGTCCTTAGAAAAGTGTGGCTGGCCCAAGATCACCCAGCAGACTTCATGTGAAGGAGGGGGGAATCAAACCCAGTTCTCCAGATTAGAGGCCGCCATTCTTGACCACTACATCATACTGGCTGTTGAAGAAGAAGAAGAGGAAGAAGAAGAGATTGGTTTTCTACCCCGCCCTTCACCACCCAAAGGCGTCTCAGAGTGGCTTACAAAGTCCTTCCCCTCCCCCTCCCCACAACAGACACCCTGTGAGGTAGGTGGGGCTGAGAGAGCTCTTGACAGAAACTGCTCTTTTTTCAAGAACAGCTCTTATCAGAACTACGGCTTGCCCAAGGTCATCCAGCCGGGTGCAAGTGGAGGAGTGGGGAATCAAACCCAGCTCTCCCAGATTAGAGTCCACGCACTTAACCACTACACCAAACTGGCTCTCTTTGAGGCCTGGTTTGTGTGGTCAGGAGAATCGTGTGGCAATCAGCTTGCCACCACCAGATTAGGAAATTCATTGAGATTTGGAGGCAAAGCCTAGGGAGGATGGGGTTTGAGGAGGGGAGAGATCTCAGCTGGGTACTATGCCATAAAGTCCACCCTCCAAAGCAGGCATTTTCTCCAGGGGAAGTGATCTCTGTAATCACTAGTAATTCTGGGAGATCTCTAGGCCCGATCTAGAGGTGTAACTAGGGTTGCCACGTCTTACCTTGGCTGGAGTGGAGTCTTGTGAGCAAAAATTCTACTTGGCGACCTACCGGCATTAAAGTTGTGAGCAACTCTGTAAATTGGTTTGCTCTGGAGCCATCCTTCCTGAGCAAAGACAAAAATGTGTGAGCCGGAGGCTAAAAAACTGTGAGCTAGCTCACACTAATTCAGCTTAGAGGGAACACTGGTTGCAATTACGCCGTGCCCTCAGCACTCTGCCAGCTCATTTCCCCGCATGTGTCAACTAGTGTCACTGGTGGTCCTAGTAATATTTATTTCACTTCATTTACATGGTTCTTGCCGGTGGGGACCCAAAGCGGCTTACATTGTTCTCCTCTCTCCCATATTATCATCACAACAACCCAGTGAGGTAGGTTAAACTGAGGTGGCGTGACTAGCCCAAGGCTACCCAGTGAGCTTCCTCAGCAGAAATTTGAACTTGGGTCTCCCAAATCCTTGCCCAGGGCTCTCACTGAGGTGCTGGGCGAAAGGGACCCACACCAGACTGCTGACAAATTCTCCTCAGGTGTGAGTTCAAATGTCCACACAAGGCTGCTTCCGTATAATCACCTGCTTGGCTCTCTGAGGGAGCACATGTGTCTTCTCCATTGGCCTTCTCCTCCAAAATCTCCAGGAATTCCTTACAAAGAATCCAACCTAGGGCTGCCAACCCCCAGGTGGGGCCTGGAAATCTCCCATAATTACAACTGATCTCCAGGCTACAGAGATCACTTCCCCTGGAGCAAAGGGCTGCTTTGGAGGGTGGACTCTTCGGTATTATACCTAACGGGGTCCCACACACACACACACTAGCCTCCAAAGGCTTTACTCTCAAATCTCGAGGAATTTCCCAACCTGGAGTTGGCAACCCTAATCCAATTTGGTCTCCAACTTCTCCCTGTATCTCACAGGGGCTCTCCTGACGCACTTTTGGCTTTGCAGTGTGGTGCGTTCATGCGCCTCTAGGAGGTTCCCTGGCTTTTCTCCCATCTTTCTCAAACCAGGATGGTTGTTAGTGTAGGTGGGAAAATTTGGATCCCCCCACACACTTATGGCGGCCAATTCCTCTCCTGCCACGGAAGGGCTTTTTCTTATATTAAAAATCAACACTAGAATATCATTATATTGCTATACCACAGGCAGTGCCCTCTCTAAGCTGAGTTAATGTGAGCTAGCTCACAGTTTTTTAGCCTCCAGCTCACACATTTTTGCCTTAGCTCAGGAAGGAGGGCTCCAGAGCAAACTAGTTTATGCAGTAGCCAAATCGCTCGCTCACAACATTAATGCCAGCAGCTCACAAAGTAGAATTTTTGCTCACAAGACTCACAAGCTTAGAGGGAGCATTGACCACAGGTGTAGCAAGTTCTCTCAATTCTCAGCTTTCAGTTTTTAAAAAGTAACTCGCTATCCCCTTTTCTTGCAGAGATACATGGCAAAAGGCCAGAGACTGACTTTTTAAAAACTGAAAGCTGGGAATTCAAAGAACATGCTATGCAAAGTGTTACCATGATATATAATATTATAGTGCTTTTCTTTGTAATTACAAAAGCCTGGTTGGCCCAGGGGAGAGGATGACTGAGAAGGGAAACTGTGGGGAAACCTGTAGATGCCCCGTTGGCGCTGCGCTTTATCCACAGCCATACCAGCAATGGGGAAATCACAAAATGTCATCTCATGTGGAAGATACTATTGATCTTAAAGATAGGAAGACATTGAATGTGTGTCTGAGCCCTCTGCTCAGTCCCATCTGCAATATACCTGTACCTGTAGAATCATAAAATCATAGGGTTATTTCCCACAAGCGCTGCTCTGCGCTCACTCTTCTCTTTGGCCCGATGGTACGTGTCAATTTCACACAAGCTGCTGC
>NW_015172594.1:396644-447600 GCF_001447785.1 Gekko japonicus | reverse complement strand
AGCACCAAGAAGACAGAGCATCACTTGCCCCAGAGCCCCTATCTATACCTTGTGGCTAATAGCCACTGATGGACCTCTGCTCCATATGCTTATCTAATTCCCTTTTGAAGCCGTCCATGCTTGTAGCACATCATCATGTGCCTCTCCTCACCTACTTGGCAGGGTTGTTGTAAGGAATGGGATTTTTACCCTGCCTTTCTAACTGCATTTGCATTTATTCATTTCTGCTTAGAACATTGTTCTCCATTTGCTGACAACAACAACCCTGTGACATAGGCCAGGCTGAAAGTGTGAGACAGGCCCAAGGTCACCCAGTGAGCTTCCATGTCACAAGTGGGGATTCAAACCCAGGTCTCCCACATACTAGTCCAACACTCTTAACCACGACACCACCCTGGCTGTCATGACTGTGTAGAGTTCTATATGAGCTTCATTCAGTATCCTTTTAGTTCCGACTGCCATTTTATGATTAACTCCATTTTTGTTTTTAAAACTAATGCATAGAAGCAGTATCCTATAGTAACATAGGTCCATTGCTATTCTCTTATACCACTCACATTTCTTATAAACAAACAAACAAAAAACCCCGCAAAACCCCTTGCCTCAAACTGTCCAACATCACACCACCTGTGGATGGACTACTTTTCGGAACAGCCAGATGATTAAGAAGAACAAAAGGGAAAACACACTTTAAACTCACTTTAGAGAATAGGAAGTCATTTCACTTAATGCTAAAGTACGCAATTTATGGTCCATTTTGAACCGTTTGGTAATTTACTGCCCTAAGTGCAGAGGAGATTTTAATGTAAAACAATTTTTCCTACCTTATACTTCCTCCTTTTGTTCCCTGGCGTTCTGTGGAGAAGTTGAACAAACAGATATTTCAAGAAAGGATCCAAGGCCATGTTTTTAAATGTTATAGTCTTCTGACTGCAGTAATGAAATTGATATCCCCCCCCCCCCCCCCCTCTGACTGTAGACATTCTTCTTCTAGGAAAAGCTGGGCATCATCAGATGGTCATGTCAACAGGTTAGAAATTTGTTTAAAACAGTTTTAATATATTTGGAGATTTCTTCAGTTACTAGAGATTTCCTTCCTATCCTTTTTTTGAGAGACAGAGAGAGAGAAGGATGATTTCTAATCCAGTCCCTCTATAGCCCTCCCATGTCCAAACTACTGTGGGACATTATGAACAGAAAAACTTTTTTTGTGGGCATTTGTATAAATTAATAGGGAGGGAGGACATCATTCAGGGACAGAACATCTGCTTGGCACGTCCCAGGTTCAGTCTATAACATCCTCGATTAAAAGAATCGAGTACTAGTAGGTGATGTGAAAGAGCTCTCCCGGGGACCCTGGAGAGCTGCTGCCAGCCTGAGTAGACAATACTGACCTAGATGGACACAGGGTCTGATTCAGCACGAGGCAGCTTCACGTGTTCACGTGACAGTTAAAGATGCTGGCTTAACTGACTCTTTTTTTGGCTTACTCCAAAATAGAGGACTCCCACCTGCCCGTGTAAGAAGCTGAAAGAATAACTTTCGCAAACCTGGCCAGAAAAAAAGTATCTATGAATCCGTAAGGGTTAAGCTGACACTAAATATAATACAGGTACAAAATTTATTCAGGTGTACACATTTTTAAAAAACTTAGACCCATTAAAAATATTCACATTCAGACATAAAAAACTTCTCAACACTCATACATAGATGGGTTAGTGCTGTGCAACTGAACCAAACACGTTTCGGCCCCTAGGGGCCTTCCTCAGTGGTCACAATCCAAAATACAAACTTGACATACATTAAAAAAAAATTTTTTTACATAAGATGTTAAATACATATGCAGTATAAGGCCAAATATTGTATCCTGAAGTATCAACATTTCACAGGTGGTGTGAAAGACCCATTGGGAACTTCAGTCAGTGTGCCGTGCTTTTCAGTGACACACCACTTCGAGAGCCTGTCTGCTCCTCTCCTTCACTGTTCTACTTATAAAATGGAAAGTTAACAGATATTACCCAGAGTCCAGTAGCACCGTAAAGACTAACAAAATATGTGGCAGGGGATGAGCTTTTGTGAGTCACTGGTCACTTCTTCAGATATCTGAAGTAGTGAGCAGTGACTCACGGAAGCTCCTACCCTACCACATATTTTGCTTCAAGTGGTTAAGACGCTGAACTGCAGGCTGTGGAAGGTCGGTAGTTCAGCAGTTTGAGATCCGGGTGCCGCATGACGGAGTGAGCTCCCGTCTCCGCAACCCTAGACTCGGATTCGACTGGCTTTTGAGCAAGGGAACCTTTACCTTTACCTTAAAGTGCTACTGGACTCTTGCTCCTTTCTTCTGCTACAGACAGACTAACACGGCTACCATCCATCTAGATTAGGGCTGCCAGGTGCTTACCTTCTGCCGTGGGGGCTCCATGCATCTTCCCGCGATTTTCTTGTACACACATGGAGTGATGACGTCATCACACTGGGCATGTCAGGTACAGTGGGGCTCTTCAGGGGCGGGGCTCCCCCCATGGGCCAGCTGGCTGGTGGCAGATTGGGACCCTCAAAATTCAGGGGAACCCAACAGGGGGATGGCAACCCTAACAGATATTACCCAAACTCCCATACTCTCTCCTTGAAGGAGCTAGGACATTGGGAAAAGCTGGACCTGAAACGACCTGCAGCATGAAGGAATGAACTCGGGTGAAAGTAATTAAAATTTCCTAGTGCTGTGTCATTTGTGGGTCTTGAAGGAGAAGATGGAAGGTGCCAGTTCAGCTACTTTCTTCCAGTATTCCTTACTGTCTGCCTGGGAGTGGAAAAGTACCAAGTCAAGATACTAAAATGTGGGTATCTGATTTCAGAATCGGAAGAGATCTTTGTATCTAATTTTTGAACACTGGCCCCAGAGTGCAGATGAAAAATTGTGCATCATGGCACCATGTACAAATACAGGGGATTTTTGTACACAGCTGGGGCATTCTCCAGACTTTCAGAAAAATCCCCAAATATTAAAACAATAATAGGCAGGGGTTTAAACCCTCCAAAATGGCAAATGTAGACGGAGATATCATGAAATCACACAAGATCACATTCCGCATTGTGCAACCAAGTCACTGGAGCCTGGGACAAGGAAACCCCAGCATGATCACAGCTTTGCAGGAAAGCAGCAGCCGTGGCAAGGAGTGA
Organism: Gekko japonicus; assembly: GCF_001447785.1. NCBI lineage: Eukaryota > Metazoa > Chordata > Lepidosauria > Squamata > Gekkonidae > Gekko > Gekko japonicus. The sequence continues at coordinate 444,420 of NW_015172594.1, read as the reverse complement.
AAGTGGCAAGGTGTCATATCCAGGGCTAAGCCCAGCACTGTTGCTCTACCCAGAGTTTCCAGGATACACAAATACACTGACAACAAGTACAGAAATACACAAGAGCAAAGTCTGCAAACCAGTCCAGAGTCAGATATCCAAAAGTCCAGTCCAAGGGTCAGGGCAGGAGGGTCAAAGGTCCAGGGGTCCAGTTCCAAGGCTTGGGAACAAGTGCAGGATATAGAGTTTGGGTCCCAGGCTTCAGGAACAAGCACAGATTACCAGAGACAAGGTACAAGGCAGCAGGGTCAGAGCAAAGCTCAGTTTGCTAAACAGGTCAGCACACAAAGGGGTGGAGGGTACAGCTGCTTCCACACTGAACCTTGCTCAGCATGTTCCTTTGATCTGCACCTTTTGCTGATTCATCCCCTGAGGGCCAGGTGTCACTCCTTACAGTTGCGTTCACTTTCTTACAAGTGCAGGTCTTTTACTGTTTCCCTATCAGCCTGTGTCAGTTCGGATCCTGCAAGGACTCAGCTTCAGGAACTAACACTGACTGTTGCTAAGCAGCCAAGCGGGCACTCCTACATCTCTCCTGAGCCGCCAAGTGCTCTCTTCTTCTTCTTCTACGCTCTACTGGCTCAGGAGAGGCTGGTGGGGAAACCGGCTTCTGTGGCATCTGTTTCTTCTCCTGGAAGATCGAGCAGCCCAGCCATAACAGGGAAGCATTCCCGCTTCCCGATGCTTCCCCCATTGGGACTGCTGCCAAATCTGTCTGATCAGGTGGGGATTCCATCAGCACAGCCCCATAGCTAAAACCTTTGGGGGGGCACTGGATGGGGGAGCGGGGGAATAAAAAAAGAATGGAGGCGCCCGACAGTGAGGGGAGCAAGTGCATGCATGGCAGAGGAAGGGGGTATGGCAGGGAGGGGCAAAAAAAAGTTTTAAGTAAAAACTGTCCTGAAAAGAAAGCAGGGGAAGACCTCCATCACACCACAAGATCTCCGCTCCCCACAAGACTTCCAGGCAACAGAGCTTGTAATCCCGACAGAGACTTGGGGGAGAGAGCCCCCACGGACTCGTCTCCCCAGAACACTCCAGCAGGCTGGGCTCCAGAAGGTGGTCCCAGTCAGGCACCGCCCCATCTGCTCTCACCCTCCCCCGGGCCATCAGCGCCTTCCCAAGCCTGCTCTGCATCTTGCTCAGGGCAGCTGTGGCTCTTGTGGGGCAAGTAGCAGCCAGCTGTTTCCTGGTTGCTTAGGGACGGGGGTGGGTGGTCCTGGGTATGGCCCTGGCAGCAGAAAAGAAGACAATGCCTTCCTCCGTGCCTGGCCGCAGGAAAAAGAAACAATGCCTTTCCTTGGGACCGCCTGCATGCAAATGTATGCAAATTCAGGCTACAGGTGCAGATGCAAAGGTCCAGTTGCCTGAGTGTGTGGAGACTCATCACCTTGCATATCTTTGTGTGCTCCTTGAATCCACTCCCTAAAGTTTCAACATGTCCGGCTTTGTCGTTCACACATGGACGTCTTTGAACAAGATTCATGAACAAGTTTAATAATATTTCGATCCAAATCGCTTCTTAGTCATCTTGGTCACATTTTATAGTTCAAATGCAGCCAGATCTAAATCCCTTTCCCTATTGTTTATAATATCCTCTCTCTGTCTCTCTCTCTCTCTCTCTCTCTCTCTCAAAAAGGTCTCATATTAATAACCAAAACCTTCAGGAATCTGAAATAAACATTGACTAGAATCTTGTTCAAAGGCAGTTTATTTTGTCCAGCAAAGATGAATAACACAGCTTTGGGCTCTTTTGATTGTGAATTAGAAGATCTCCACTTAACAGCATATCTGAGGGCAGTGCATCAAGTCTGAACAACTGGGCCAGCGCGGGCTTGGCGTTCTACCCATGCACTTCCACGTATGGAAGGATTTCCACCTGTGGAGGGCATCTTTCTTGCCTCCCCCCATTGAAGCTCAGAACACCCCTGGAGATACTGGTCTTAGAGCCCTGGGTGGCAGACGGGGGACGAGAAAGCCAACATCTACAGGTAGAAATCCTGTCTTTGGAAAAACTCCAGTGGATCCAAGCCATTGTCTGTTGAGGATGGCAGCTGCCCTTAGGCAGAGGTTAATCCTGCCAACCTAGCAGTCTGAAAGCAATTGCAAGTAAATAAATAGGTACTGCTTCAGTGGGAAGGTAACAGCATTCTGTGCGCCTCGGAGTCTAGTCATGCCGGCCACATGACCACAGAAACATCTTCGGGTAGTGCTGGCTCTTCAGCTTGGAAATGGAGATGAGCACTGCCCCCTAGAGTCGGATTCGACTGGCTTTTGCGCAAGGGAAACCTTTGCTCTAATCCTAGATAACACTATTTCAGAGTGTACCTGTGCTGGTCTGTAGTAGAAGAGCTAGATTTTTACTCCAGTGGCACCTTAAGAAATCAACAAGAGTTTTGGGGGTATGAGCATTCCTTCACTACCCGAAGGAGTCTCAGAGTGGCTTGCAATCTCCTTCCCCTTCCCCTCTCCACAACAGACACCTCATGAGGTAGGCGGGGCTGAGAGAGCTCTTGTGAGAACTGCCTGTAAGAGAACAGCTCTGAGAAAACTTGTAACTGACCCAAGGTCACACCAGCAGCTGCGTGTGGAAGAGGAGGGAGTTAAAACTGCCTTTGTCAGATTCTCAGAAGATTCCCTGGAAATCCAGTTGGTCACTAATATGGTACTGCACGCAAATCTAGCTAAATAGAATTGTTTCTTTTTTCCAAAATACATTTTTTAAGATTAAGCCATTGATTCCTCTTATTTCCTTTCAAAAGAATCTTTTTCTCTGTAGTTTTCTGCCACACCCCATATTTGGCCCTTTGCAAATTCAACACTTGCAGGTTGTTTTGGTGTTTTTTGTTTGTTTTTGTTCTTTGGATGTTGCACACCGTAGGATGGTGCTCCAGTAAGAGGACAGAAAGGCAGCGGAAGACATTGCTGCCTCTGAGCATCTGCAGAGTGAAATGCTGCAGTGCCTCCCTTCCTGCCCCTCCTCTCTTTGAATTTCTCTTTTGATCAAAATGGAGTTGATTCCAAGCAGACTCTAGATTGGATACAGAAACTGGGTACAGAAAATATTAAGATAATTTCTCTTTAACAATGCTAGTCCTAGGATGCCAGGAACAGAAATTGGGGCTACCTGATCCCAAGCATGCAACCTCCTGCTCACCTGTGGATCCAGAGGTGCAGAAGGCCCTTTTTCTATGTATGGTGTGTGCTGATTGTGCCTCTGTTAGAGACCAGCAACAAGCACCCTCAACCTTAAGGTATTTTTCTCCTCCCTTTCCATTCCTCCTTTATCACTTGCTGAGTTTTCCGGACGCTAACAGTGTGCTCATACTGTCACCTTGTGGTCAAAAGACACCAAGACCGCATCACCACATTGTAAAAATACAAGGGCTTTCCTAATGCTGTGAATAGCAGGGATACCTAAACCCACACAGCTCTCCTTTTTCAGCAATTAAATATCTTTTGCTTTTGTTGAATCATTTAAACAGTTGGGACAGAGGGGTGACGTCTATTTCTAGTACATAATTCAAGTAAAGTAATGGTAAAGGTTCCCTTGCTCGAAAGCCAGTCGAATCCGACTCTAGGGTTGCGGTGCTCATCTCCGTTTCAAAGCCGAAGAGCCAGCGCTGTCCGAAGACATTTCCGGGGTCATGTGGCCGGCATGACTAAACACCAAGGCGCATGGAATGCTTTTACCTTCCCACTGAAGTGGTACCTATTCATCTACTTGCAATTTCTTGCTTTCGAACTGCTAGGTTGGCAGGAACTGGAACTAGAGACGGGAGCTCACTCTGACATGCGGCACACTCGGGTCTCAGTCTGCAGTTCAGCGTCTTAAACACCGCAGCGCAACATGATTACCTTGATTAAAAGCACTTTTGTGAAGAATTTGTGAAGAAAACGTAAGAATTTTTTATAGTACAGACACTTTCCACGTAATCTGGACCAGAGAGATCAAAACTTCCCTCCAGACATAACTTCATTTGTTAAATGTCTACATGCTTTCTTTTCAAGCAACACTCTGTCACACAGTGGCCAAAAATACCAGGTGCCCTCAGGAGGTCCAGCAGTGGGGCCAGGACACTAGAAGCCCTCCCACTATTGACCCCCCCCCCAAACACCAAGAATACAGAGCATCATTTGCCCCAGATTGAGAGTTCCTATCTATACGTTGTGGCTAATAGCCACTGATGGACCTCTGCTCCAATCAAACAAAAGCTCCAATCAGAAGGAACATGATTAGTGGGACTGAGAATAACAAGAAGAGATTTGAGGGGTGGGGGTTCTGTTTCCAGGTAAAGAGCTCCCAGCCTCGTTCTGGACCCCATCCTCTGATTGACACAACTTTTGCTGCAGGCCCAACTTTTGATCCACATAGGGATCAAATGCACCCCTGAAAATGGCCCATTCGGGCTCCTTTCGGGCTGCTGCAGGCCAATTCAGATTCTCTGATCTAAATTGGCATCATAACTTTTTTCCCACCATAGAGAACAATGGAGGGGATAGGGGCAACCTGTTTGGGGGCCCATAGAATTGGACCCCCTGGTCCGATATTCTTGAAACTTGATGGGTATCTTGGGGAGAGGCTCCAGCAGCTACCCTGCACGATTGGAGCCTCTCCCTCAAACCCCCTCTCCTCCAGCCCCCAGAATATACCCTATGTTTTCGCCATTGACTTTAATGGCGCACAGGATATAATGGGGCCGAAATTGACATTCGCTGGACAAAAGACTCCCCAATGAGCTCATACTGCCGAAACTGACATGCAGGAGTCTTTCTGCCAGCCATAATTGATTCTGCCCAATTTGGCCAAATCCGAATCGGGCCAAATTTTTTTCTTTTTTTTGTACACCCCTAGATTCACATCTCTCTCTCTATAAAAATATCTAGTGATTGTTCTGGGATCCCATGGTTGCCTAGCAAGGAAGATCATTTGTAGGTAAGAATCAGTGGGGTGAGAAGAATAGGTACTTACACTTTCCCGTGTATATATCCCCTTCCATTTTAACCCCCAGGCAGGCTTCAAGACAAGAAATAAGCTTGATGCGGGGAGGGGAAATGGGCAGGAAGGAGCATTTGCAGGGGAGAGTTGGTGGGCACAGGGTTGGTCCCTGCTGCCACACCCCCATCCCTAAGCTTGCGCTGTTCCTGGCTCTGTCCCCAGGTCCTCCCTGTGTCCAGAAAAACTAGATGTGTACCAGGAGCTGCAGGCTGGGATGTACATTCTTAGGTGTGTGCAGGCTGATTCACCCGGGGACCAGAGCAACATAAGGCTCGATCTCCCCCCCCCCCACACGTGCTTTATCCTGACCTGAAATGGACCCAGGGAGCTGCTTAGTTGCCTTGCTGGGGAACCGGATATGTGCCGATGGGCTGTACTCTGCTTCAGGGTACAAGTGGCCCCAGGTTCAGTCCAAAGATAGGTGATGTGAAAGACCTCTGCCTGAAAACTGCCAGCCTGCACATACAATACTGACTTGGATGGACCAAGGGTCTGATTCAGTCCGAGGTAGGTTCATGATCCTGAGCGCTTCTCCTGTCCTGCCTGGAAAAAGAAGCCCTGGTGGGAAAGAGATGTGGCAATAACAAAGTTCTGGCAGTCAAAACTCACAGCGGCAACTGTTAGGGAGAGAGAGAGAGGCTTTCATGCATACATTTGTAGCATGTGTAAAATATAAAGCAGCCCCCCAGGGTAAAGCAGGAACGTTTTAGGCCCCAGGGTTCTTTTCTGGCAGCGATCCAAACAACCGCAACCAGACTGAAGAGCCGTGTCACCACCTTCAGCGGAATTGTCAGTTTTTAGAAAAGATTTGGCTCCACGCAGCTTTTCAGCACTTGCCATCCTCTGTGGCCCACCCCTTGTATGAGGGCACGTCACATGCCTGAGGGTATCAGAAAGGGAGCAAAGGCTTGACTGAACTCGCAGGTCAAACCACACAGTCTGAACGGTTCGGTTCACCTGAAATGCTTTGAAATCTGTTCTAAAAGCTGCTGATCTCAAGAACACACCTTCAGAAGTGCTGCTCGGGTGAGTGATCGCAAAGAGACAGATTCTGACTTCTAAACAAAAGTTACAGTTCTATATAACACTTTTTAATTGCCAACTTTTTCAGAAACCTGTTTGGAAATTTTAAGCGTGCCAAGATTACCGCTCATTAAGAACTAATTGGCTGTGCAGCATGAGGCCTTTGATTTAGCTCACGGATCCTGCATTCTCTTTTACTTGTAGCTTGTCATCTGCCTTGAAACACTGAGATACTGGAATGACATGACGGGCCGACACAAACCTACATCAAAAACAGCAGCCTTCACATGGCAAGCGCACACGGCCACCTTCAGATCAGATGGATTCATCTCTGCAAGTGAGCTCAGCGGAAACTGGCTCTGCAGGACTGCAGGAGCTGACGCCGCACAGTGCTGATTGGCTGCTAACTGTGTCATCATAACACCCCATCCCATGCTCAGAACCATTTTTACCGTCTGAAGAATAGCTTCTTTAAAAATAAAGAGATGCAAAATGAACTTTAAATTGCATAATTGTACAGCTTGTACTTTGTTGTTCAGTCGCACGGTCGAATCCGACTCTTCACGACCCCAGGGACCACATCACATCAGGCCCTCCTGTCTTCCATCATGTTCGAGTTCGCTTAATTTCATGTTTGTTGCATCGATAACACTGTCTAACCATCCCATCCTTTGCTGTCCCCGTCTTCTTTGACCTTCAATCCTTCCCATTGTCAGGGTCTTTTCCAGTGAGTGCTCCCTTCTCATTTGGTGGCCAAAGTATTTCTTTAGAAAGAGATTAAAGCAATGGACAGGAAAGTCACCAGAACTGGGAGGTGGGGAGGCAGCAACAAAGAGTTACCGATCAGTATGTATGTCAATCAAAATGGAAGAGAAAGCTACACTTCACAGTACAGGAGAGAAAAATCTCGTGGAGACTATACTGTCCTGACATGCCTTTGTTCAGAAAACTTAGTAGGCATTCTGTCTTGGATATGATAGTCTACAAAAGAGAAGAGATTGGATTTATACCCCGCTCTTCACTACCCAAAGGTGTCTCAGAGCAGCTTACAAACTCCTTTCCCTTCCCCTCCCCCTCCTCACAACAGACACCCTGTGAGGTAGGTGGGACTGAGAGAGCTCTGGCAGAAACTGCTCTTTTTCGAGAGCAGCTCTTATCAGAACTACGGCTTGCCCAAGGTCGTCCAGTCAGGTGCAAGTGGAGGAGTGGGGAATCAAACCCGGTTCTCCCAGATTAGAGTCTGCGCACTTAACCACTACACCAAACTGGCATGTTTTAGGGCACAAGAAAACATGCCCCATGCCACCTGCCGTGAATATTTTAGGGTGAAAGTCACCGTATATGTCGAGTAGACCATTTTAATTCCGAGTTGAACACACCAGCTGAGTCCCTACATCTGCATTCAAGGAGGGCAGGAAAGACGGAAAATGATGACATTTTCCCCTTGAGTCCTGCACTGAAGCTCGATTACACGGCTGACATATTTTAACATATTTGCAAACTGAAGATCAGGGGTGTCGAACTCATTTGTTATGAGGGCTGGATCTGACATAAATGAGACATTGTTGGGGTGGGCCGTGTATGTCATAAAATGTAATGCCAGGTAGTGGAGATATAAACTTTATAAAGGACACAAACACAAAGGGCTTTTTTTTACTTAAAATAAAAACATGCTTAAAACATTAGCACTCTCGCAATATTTTGTTTATTTAACAGTGTCTGATAACTGACCCCTCTTGCTCTGAATTATTGCATCAAAATGTCTGTGCTGTTGCAATCCTGAGTATGCTGTTCAGGTGTAAATCTGTAAGCTGCAAACCTACGATGATGCAGTGGCAACAGAACTGGAAACAGCAGCAGAAGAGTTTGATCCGGCCCCCGGGCCACATGTTTGACACCTGTTGAAGATGGGGATTTATTTGTTACCCCTTATTTGGGGGGGGGGACTGAATGAACGGACACCTCTCTTCCTGAAGTCTTAGGATTTTAAACGGAAGGAAGGCACCTATTAAAGATATGGGGTTTTAAGCACTTGTTTTGTTCAAAAAAACACATGCTCCAAAGTGCGGTGGGTCATGAACAGCTAATATAAACAATTTCCATCATTCCTAAGCAGGTCCTCAAACTATGAGCCTTCTGGAAAATTAGTCCTTTGAGCCCTGTCCCTCCATGCATCTTCCCTCTGACAGACTACACCCTTCCAAAACCAACTTTCAGGATGCTGATTGAATCCTTGAAACGGCATCCAACCAGCATTTAGACAAAAAATAAAATAAAAAATTACACCAGCATCATCAAAGCACACCCAAAAAAGCAGAAAGTATATTTAAACATCTTCAGAAGATTTAAAAAAAAAATAACACAAGGACAACAAGGGTATTTGCAAAAAACACCAAGTCTATATTTACATCCACATGTAATAACAGTATTCCGCTAAACTGAAAACACATCATAAATTAAATGACTTGTATGGTGTCTACAGCTTGACAACTTAAAGGTTTCACAATTAAAATAAATCAAAGTGGAAGGAAATAAATATAACAAAGCAACAACTTGTACCGGTATACTTATTGCCAGTGGAAATAAGGGGGGGGGGGGACCAGTAGTATCCCATAGTTAATACTGATGGGCAAAACCTACCCTGGAGACCAAGGGTGCAACCTTCAAAGCATTCCCCCAGCAAATCCCCCATTCTCTTTCGCTGGACTGCCAGAGCAATCCCATGCAGAAATGTCCAGGTGGAATGGGCCACGGGGCTGGAGGCAAGGGCCCCTTTGCGTGTTACCCGCACAGTGTGGGATTTGCTGCCTCTTGCACTGTGAAAGCAACATCAGAAATGTTGGGCTGCACAAGGGGAGCCCGTGCTATAGCTCCTCCAGTCCCACCGCATCACCCCCCTAGGAATCTGGTGTAATGCTGGCACGACAAGGAGCCTGAGCTTTGGGCGTTTACTTTTACAGGGCAAGAAGGAACTGCTGCCAGACTGGCTCTCGCCACACACCAAACAGGAGTTGGAAGAAGAGTCCCAAAGTCATGTTCGGAAGCCACAGACTGTATTCTTCTTTGCTCCTTTCCCAGGGAAAAAAACCCACCCAAAAGCTTCTGAAAAAACGGCACCAACACAAACAGGAGATTGTTTTAAAAAACTGGTTTGGTGATGTTAATTAAACACAGACCCTGGTCTTTTATTTTTATTATTTTTTTTAGACGTTACTTTCAAAAGGAACAGAACAGGCAAGTTACAGAACACATTCGACGTAAGCCTCAAAGGATCGGCAAAAATAGATTTAACCATCTTCCATGAGAATTCATCTTTGAAAAATAGGCTACAAAAAGTGCAAAACTAGGAAAACACATCTAGATTTTTATGTACATATGGCTCAGCTTATGAACAGGAAAGGGGGGAAACTGTGTACAATTTCCTGATACGCAGCACTTCATGACATTGCCAGTTTTATAGAGACATCAAATTATATATTCCTTAATACACAGGAAGTGAGACATAACGTTTTAAAATGTCTCCACATTGCATACTTGGGGGGGGGGAGAGGACAAACCTCCAGGGACATCTATGCTTTGCTATTTTACAACTGATACAAAGGAAAGAAACAGTGCAAAATATATATATTTTTTTAGACCGTTTTGTCCTGGGACACGTGGAAGTCAAAATCTCTCCCCCCCCCCCCAATACTTCTTTTAAGTTGTCATTAGGAGCTTCCACACACAAGTTGTTCAAAACACAACAGTATGGCTGGGAGGGGTCAAGTCTCCTATTCAATATTCAGTCACACGCAGCAGGGTTATTTTTTCCCCTCTGACAAGTAACTGATATTTGATAAAGGTATCAAAATCATCTGGGGCAGGACCTATCCCCTTATTATATGTGCAGCTCACAAACCCAGATGTGCGGGATGGGATTCTCATCAGGAAACCATGAGACCCTCCCACCTGTCCAGCCAGTAGTCTGGGCTGATACAAAACTGAAGCGTCCTGATTGCTGACCTGCCAATGGGAATGCTCTGATGAGCGGCCTACATTGAGGAGGAATGGAGTTTGTTGGGCCACGTGCCTCCCACTGAAGGCGTGGTCGTATGCCCAGTGCTAAACACACTCAGGCTTGGGGAAGGAACAGAGATGGTGGCTGCATGACCCTTTGGGCAACTTGCAAAGGGGAATGGGTTGTGCCCTTAGTTTGCTTGCCGGATATTTACGGGTTCCCCTATCAACAAGGTTCAGTAGAGCAGGAACTTTCACTGAACATTCCAGTATAAGCTTTAGGACACTTGTGGGCCATGTGCAGGTAGCTGAATATTTAGGGAGAGGTGACAAATTAAATGTGTGCCATGTGAAACTCTCCAGAACACCTAGAGGCTAGAGAGCATTCAACTGAACACCCTCAAAGCTCACACTGTAAGGAAAGGACTGAGACCAGATGGCAAAAGTTGGAGGGGGGGGGGAGATCCTCCTTCCCAGTTTACAGAAAAGCACTCTGAACTTCATTTTGAGAGCGGATTATTCAGGAATCAACATCAGTTTGAGGAAGTAAAACAAGAGCGTATCGTCCTTATTTGGTGTCAACATCCCTGACCTGCTCTGGAGTACTGTAACTGTGCATAAGGTGAACGTAAAGTACATAATTGATCTGGAAACTGTTTAAAAATATACATAGTTTAAAGCACAAAGCAAAATCTGACAGTTACCCTTTATTTTTAAAAATGCCTCCCAGTATGGAAACCAGAGAGACTCAATGCAAATTTACCTGAGGTGCAAAGGTTACACACAGCTTCCCCCCCCAAAAAAAAGTGGATCTCTCCTCAGCAGCACTCAAGTTATGCAAAAATATAGTTTATGCTGAATATTTGGTCTATGATCATTCTAAGAAAAATATTATTTAAGATCAGCAGAATTGATACACCCATTTTCCAGTTCTCTGACACAATTCCAGACAGCCATGTTTACATCCACATGGTACAAATGGGATCACGCCTTCCATTACAGCACTGTAGTGTTTTTCTCTCTATACATAGTACAATCACAGTTTAATTCTGTAGCTTTCGCCGCCGATTCTCCTCCAGGACTGCACTGAGAAGAACTCCAAAGTTGCAGCCGTTTATCTGGAACACACAACCAAGAAGGCAATGAATTTTAACAGCTGCGTGGAACAGCTCAGATTAATAAAAGATTTTTTTTTGATGTTTCTGTAGAGTCTGCTACAATACAATCCTAAACAGACTAGCACCATTCTAAGCCCACTGGTATCAATGGACTTAAAAGGGTGTGACTCTTAGGATTGCACTGTAAGAATACTTTCATAGACAACTCATGCTAAACAGTATTCAGCCATAAAGCTCATTATATGGTTTTTGCTCCAGCACTCTCTCTTGGCCTAGTCTACGTCACAGGAAAGGAAGGACCATGTAAGTGGCCGGGGTCTCCTTGGAAGAAGGGGGAAAGGCTGGGGCTTAGGGACAGAGCATAAGCTTGGCATGCAGAAGGTCACAGGGTCGATCCCCGGCATCTCCAGTGAACAGGAAGACGTAGTAGGTCATTTGAAAGACCTCCACCTGAGACCCTGGAGAGCTGCTGCCAGTCTGAGTAGACAGTACTGACTCTGATGGAGTCCCAGGGGTCTGATTCAGTAGAAGGCAGCTTCACATGTTCAAGGGCGAGATAAAAATGTGGCAGAAAATAGGAGGGAAAAAGCCATGCACCAGTTCTATTTTCTAGAAGTCTGCTTTTACGTTTCTATCCTACCCTTCCTTCAAAAAGCTTATGCCGACTTAGGCCTGCCCCTCATTTTGTCCTGGCAACAACCCTGCAAAGTAGCTTGGGCAGAGAGAGGATGACTGACCTCAAGTCACTGAATGAGCTTCATGGGTGAGTGGGGATTGGGGCTGTGGAGACAGGCCCTAGTTTATCTGGCACAGGGCCTGGAGTCTCCGTGAGAAAGGGGAGCTACAAACTAAGCAAAGAATTATATCTGGGAAAGATCAGTGAGCTGAACATCTAGATAATCTACTGCATGCACTCCTATGGTACTGCCATCGCTATGAACTTAAACCAACACTGCTAGCACTTTATAATACTGTACTGTTTTTATAATGAACTGTTTTTAGATGTTTTTATGGTAATTTGTTATTTATGTATTTGCTTTTATGTAAGCCGCCTCGGCGAGGAGGGCGGGGTATTAATTCATCAATTAATTAAATAAATAATAAACTGCACTGGCTCGAGCTATACTCTTGAGGGCCAACCGATACATTACGAGCCACAAGGCCTCTCCCTAAAACAGCACCCCACAGTTGATTTCTCTCCTACGAGTCACAGGCATATTTAATCAGAGCTACCGCGTCGTCCCCCAAGAGTGTCTCACCACCCCACCAATGGCAGCTGATGATTCCAAGATAGAGAATACAGACTTGCATTTTCCCCCCTACAGCTCCAAGGTCCCAAGTTCCAAGTTGCAGCTTTAACCACAAAACCAATCCCATATAGCTTGAACACAAGACATGCTTATGTTACACAGTCAAACAAGGCAAAAGGAAAGCAGAGTTAGCTAATTAGATAAGGAACCAGGTCCTGAAAAAACTTCCAAGTATAAAGCATCTTTATACCTTCTGATAGATATCAGTGACAAATCACTGACAATGTTTAAGGTGTAAGGGACAAGTCAAGGTAGACAGCACTACAGGGCAAGGCCAGAACTCTAAAGACATTTAGGTGGGTAGCTCCTGTTGATCTGAAGCAACGGAACAAAGTCTGAGTCCAGGGGCACCTTTAAGACCAGCAAAGTTACTACTGTGGTGGAATTGTAGTAAAATGCAAAAATACTGGAAAATGGTACATAATGTTATTTTAGAGATACTAAATCTAGATGTTTTGTTAGCACCTGAAATTTATCAGACCAGCAAAGTTTAATTCTGGGTATAAGCTTTTGTGTGCATGCACGCTTCTTCACTGTATAAGCTTTTGTGTGCATGCATGCTTCTTCACTGTATAAGCTTCTGTGTGCATGCACGTTTCTTCACTGTATAAGCTTTTGTGTGCATGCATGCTTCTTCACTGTATAAGCTTCTGTGTGCATGCACGTTTCTTCACTGTATAAGCTTTTGTGTGCATGCATGCTTCTTCACTGTATAAGCTTCTGTGTGCATGCACGTTTCTTCACTGTATAAGCTTTTGTGTGCATGCATGCTTCTTCACTGTATAAGCTTCTGTGTGCATGCACGTTTCTTCACTGTATAAGCTTTTGTGTGCATGCACATGAAAGCTTATACCCAGAATTAAACTTTGCTGGTCTTAAAGGTGCCACTGGACTCAAACTTTATTCTAAAGCCATTTGTTTGCTAGGAGCCCAATCAAAGTTTTTAGGAGTGCAGATCCATGTTTGCCTAAAAGCAGCAAACTGTACACTTCAAGGGGTTAACAAACTTGCAGTCTGCTTAGCTGCATCCTACGAACATAGTTTTTTTATAATTCTGACCACTGGTAAGTATATAATGCCTCTTTATTCTTCCAGAATAAAGAGGTTTAGTAGATAATCAACAAGTAACATGACATGTCTTTATACTCCTTATGCTGGATTTGCCAAAATCAACAGTCAAGGATTTTATTTATTGGGTCTTTTTTAAAATGTAGCTTACCATTCATTCAAGCCAAATCATGTTTTCTTGTCATTCGGCCGATAATGTGCATTACCAAGAAGGCTCTCATAACTTCGCTTTTGTAGCATGATGGTGGAAAAGTGTTGATAGGACACTGGCCTTTTTCCTAGACGGGGAAAAAGCAATCATTGGGAGACATTATGAAGAATACTTGCAACAATCACAACGCTTATCCTAACAAAGTCCTGGAAGTGATTCAGGGACTTTTGCCCACCATTGCTCAAGCTCAGAATGTGCCTCCTCTTGCATCGACGTAAAAGATTACTTGCAACAGAGCGGTGAAACATCTTATCAACAAACGTTTAGAAGCATAACATGGTGAACTATCACAAATCAGAACATGCCTTCAGATGAGAACATACACCGTCTGCCCCAAAGAAACACGCAGACCGGGTCCCACAGAATAATGATCTCATGGAATCTACGCTTTCCAGAAGATCATGGTACGAAAGCTTAAGGCTTATTTTCCCTTTTACAGCTCCATGTGCTTCACGGCCCTGCCGGATCAGACCGGCAGTCCATCTAGTCCAGCATTCTGTTTCACACAGCGGCCACACCGGTCGCCCTGGAGGGCCGGTCACCCTGGAGGGCCAAACAAACAAGGGCATACAGTTCACGGCGTTCCCCTGGTGCTGCTACCTTTTAGATCTAGCATTCAGAAGTTTACTGCCTCTGTCTGTGGATGTTCCCTTTACTCACCGTGGCTAGTAGCCACTGACAGGCCTATCCTCCATGAATCTGTCTAACCCCCTTTTAAAGCTATCTATGCTCATGGCTATCCACAACTTTCATTTCCAGGAGAGAGACAATTTGTTAATTTTATGCCCAGCCTCAGAATTTTATACCCCACTGAGGCCCTGTCCCCCCCAAATCTTCAGACCCCCCCCTCAATTCCCACTGGGATTTGCAACCCTAATCCTAGAAGATATGGGACTGGTGCAAGCAGCCATCGAGCCCAAGCCTGGGCCGGAGGCAAAAAATTGTCTCGGGCAGATGTTTTGTCCCAACTTTTATTTGCCTCACAATCTGCAATCTATATTTACACCATAAAAAAGAAACGAAACAAAGGCATTTGCATCACACTCCAGTATACATGAATGCCAAAGTCAAGCAGAAGGGCAGACTCAGGTGAGTACAACATGAGCACGGCAGTTCTTACATGATCCTGCCCCACCTAGGTGTTTTCTGCATTCCTAGGTCACTGGGAGGAACACAGCATGGAGCCATGGAACAGCAGACACTTGATCACTCCTGTGACACAAGAACTAACTCTAGGACAGGCCTCCAGCGAGTTTCTGTTCTGGCAGAAACCAAGCCAGGGGTGCAAATGCCACAGGACCAACCCGTGGAAACACTTTGTTAGGACCGCATGCCGCTTTTCTCTGATCTCCTAATGTTATGTAAATTGCAAGGCTATGGAGGGCTATTCCTTCCCAACACAAGAGAGCTTTGACTCTCAAAAGCTTATCACAGCCTATTGGAAAACCCCAAAGGGGCCTTCCGTAGATGCCTGGTTTGGCAAAATTTGGGATGTTTATATCACAGGGAAAACAAGTAAACAATTCTTTCTTTGTTGGTTCCCAGTTGTCTATTTCACCCTATGATTATGATGAAATCTGGAAGCCAGTTATTGGATTTCTGAGACACAATGAAGTTCTTCCGTTTAGAAATGATTATAGAATCTGGTTAAAATTGTAAGGTTATTGCAAACATGTGTCAATATGAGTTGTCATGTGGGTGTACAAAAATTGTATGAAAATTTAAGTTTACCCTAGGTTTTCTGGGAGTATCTACTGGTAGATAATGTGCTGAAATATATATACAGAGAGAGAGAGTGAGAGCGTGCACTTATACTCTGGAACTCTTGTTGGTCTTTATATAAGAACATAAGAGAAAACAATGTTGGATCAGGCCAAAGGCCCATCCAGTCCAACGCTCTGTATCACACAGTGGCCAGAAATACCAGGTGCCATCAGGAGGTCCACCAGTGGGGCCAGGACATTAGAAGCCCTCCCAATGTTGACCCCCTCCCCAAGCACCAAGAATACAGAGCATCACTTGTCCCAGCCTGAGAGTTCCTATCTATAACTTATGGCTAATAGCCACTGGTGGACTTCTGCTCCATATGCTTATCGAATTCCCTCTTTAAGCTGTCCATGCTTGTAGCCGCCACCAACTCCTATGGCAGTGAATTCCATGTGTTAATCACTCTTTGGGTGAAGAAGTACTTCCTTTTATCCGTTCTAACCCAACTGCTCAGCAATTTCATGGAGTGCCCACGAGTTCTTGTATTGTGAGAAAGGGAGAAAAGTACTTCTTTCTCTACCTGCTCTGTCCCATGCATAATTTTGTAAACCTCGATCATGTCACCCCTCAGCCGTCATTTCTCCAAGCTAAAGAGCCCCAAGCGCTCTAACCTTTCTTCACAGGGAAAGTGTTCCAACCCTTTTATCATTCTAGTTGCCCTTTTCTGCACTTTTTCCAATGCTATAATATCCTTTTTGAGGTGTGGTGAGTCACCAGTGCTACTGGACTCCACTCTTGCTCTTCTACTGTAGACCAACATGGCTACTCACCTGAAACCTTTCCTTCTCTTAACTATGCACCCATACAACACACACAACTTCCCAAGGCCAGCTAAACATGGAAGTGACCGCATGAGAGACACAGAGGACAGATCCCAGGAGACAGCTGCAGTTAGCTGTTGTGCCATGGAAATCATAGAGTTGGAACAGGCCATCCAGGCCAACCCCCTGCTCAGTGCAGCACAGCACCAAGCCCCCTGCTGGCCCTAGGCCCTCGAAAAAGCAGAAAAGCTGAGCCAGGGATGAGGGACCTCTCCCTAATCGTTTTTATTCCCAACGGGCAGTGTGGGACCCCATGACACTGCAGCGCCAAGCCAAGCAGGTGGGGAAATGATCAGAGCCTGGCTAAGCACACGTGCCTATCTGATTCTGCATCTAGGCTGCCTCCGTGGGAGATGAACGGGATCCCCACAAAGAGCTTTCTGAAAGGACAGGATAAGAACATAGTAAAACAGCACTGCCTGTATACTGTGCAACTGGTCCGTGACAGGATACCAGTTCTTTGTTGTTAGGTGATGTAAGGATTTAACTAGGAGATACAAAGTCTGAAGACCGTGAGTGCTCTAGTATCTGGGAGCTGGATTTTCACTTATGACACTGAAAACGATGATGTATCTAACTGTTAAGGAAAAAGTCTAAGTGGCAGCAAAATGGTTGGGGTGGATCCAACGGTGCTTTCCCACGGACGCAAGGACTTAAAAACATATCATCCTTGCTGGAACATGCCAGTGGTTCATCTAGTCCAGCATCCCTTCTCAAGCAGTGGGCCAATCAGTTACCCTGGAGGACCAACAACAGGGCACAGAGGCCAAGGCCTTCCCCTGGTGCTGCCTCCTAGCTCTGGGTTTCAGAGGTTGACTGCGTTCGAATGTGGAGGTTCCCTTTACCATGGCTAGGAGCCTCTGATGGACTTATCCTTCTACGTTTATGGCCATCACTGCATCCTCTGACAAGGAATCCTACATTTTAATCACTCACTGGGTAATGTTTCCTTTTGTCCATCCTCAATCTAGGTCTGTTTCATGAATCTTGGAAGGTTAAAGCAGTATACAAACATTTGCTCGGTGCATTAAAAAGAAATCCCTGCAGTGAATCAATGTAGTAGCTCTGCCTCTGTTTCCATTTCTGCTTTGCAAAGATTAAAAGATAATGGGGTGGATCCAATGATGCACTTCAGCATTTCAAGAGGAATGAAACAGGCCTAGTATAGGATTTAGTAAGGGACAGAGAAGACCTGGGGTCACTATCCAGGACACCTGAAAATTTACTGAGGATTAAGTGGGGTGTAGAGAGATGACAAAAAGATTTTTTTTTTCTCCCTCTCCCGAAATACCAGAACCCAAGGGCATCCAATGAAGCTGACAGGCAGTAGGTTCAGGATGGACAAAAGGGAGATATTTCTTTATGCAGAGTGATTAAACTGTGGAATTTGCTGCCAGAGGAATAAACAGCTTTAAAAGGATATTAAATAGATTCACGGAGGGTGGGTCTATCAGTGGCTACTGGCCATGGTGACTGAGGGGAACCTCCACATTCAGAGGCATGAAACCTCTGAATCCCAGAGCCAGGAGGCAACATCAGGGGAAGGCCTCGGCCTCTATACGCCCTGTTGTTGGCCCTCCAGAGGAACTGGTTGGCCACTGTGTGAGACAGGATGCTGGACCAGATGGACTACTGGTGTGATCCTGCAGGACTCTTATTACGTTCTTAAGTGAAAGGCTGGAGGAATACTGATTGTGTCTCCAGTAACCAGTGCAAGGGCCTACCCCAACGCCATTTCACTTGTAAAACCAGAAAATACTATTGTTTTAAAGAATGTTTTCCTATAGAGTTATTAAAGCTACAAAGAGCTTACCTTCTTTCGAAGAGCTAGGAAGATGGCCGCTGCTTGATACACAGGAACTGTAATATGGGCCAGGACCATAAGTTTCGTATGGCTTAAGGATAGTCACAGGATTTATAGCATCTACTTCAGCGCTCATGAGCCCTTGCTTGGCAGGCAGGAAAGAGGGTGCGGGTTTGGTGTGTGCACATTCCTGAGGTAGCAGGTTTGCGTATCTGCCTGCTATATGAATCCTGCCCGAATCGTTTCCTTTCCGATACAGGGCAGAGTCCATTTGTTCCGGAGCCAAGAGATTAGGTCTTGCTCTTTTAGAGGAGGGTCCATCGAACTCCAAGTTTGTATTCCCTTTGGGTCTGTTACTGAGAAACTCTATTCCACGACTACTCGGCCAGGACATTTCATTCACGGAAGACTCAAGAGAGCCATTGATGTTAGTACTCGCTACGCTTAACTGAGAAGCCAAGCATCTTGCTTTAGAGTCCAGCTTTCTACCTCTATCCTGTACCGTGACACTGTTAGGACCAGGGTGCATTTCATGATGTCTGAAGCTATTTACCGAAACACCAACCGCCTGCAGTTTGCACGATTTCAAGTTATTCGGTGCTGAGTTACTGGAGCCGAGCCCTGAAAGAACGGGTGCTTTGCTCTGCATGGCGGGACACTGTTTAACCTTTTCCACATGTGACGACTTTGACTGGGCAGGCAGGGAAGCCTTGGTTTTCACAGGGTGAACAGGCAGGGGGAGCACATCTTTGCCCAAAAGAAAAGGCGGGCATCCGGTGCGTCTAGCCTTAATAGCCGCCCTGTTCCGGACACCATTTTTATTAGAAGTCTCAGGGTTATATTTGTGCGTCAGCCGCTGATGCATTATCAGGACCTCTGGATATAACGTCCGGTAAGTACAAAAAGGGCAGGTGCTGCTTGCTAAAGATCCTCGACAGAGAGAGATCACTGAAGCATCTTGGGACGATCCAGCGGATAAATTTAACGGCTTCTCTTGAGCTACAAGTTTGCATTTCGAGTCTTCGGTGCCATCTCTCAGAAGACCCATGCTTGTTCTACTTTTCGGAGCACTAGCATAAAGCACGCTGTCTTGCAATGCAGAGCTCCTTGTCTCAGGCCTATCAGTCACGTAACTACTCGCCTGAGGCTCCACTGTTTTCTCTTCAGATATCGGCTTTTCAAGGCAGGGCACAGGTGCACCCTCTTTTAAGCCACTACGGCCTGCACCATTGCTTGTGTCCTGAGTTACACTGTTCGATGCGCTCTGGAAGGAAGGAAGGGTCTCCTTCTGCTGCTTTGCAGGTGGGCTTCCTCTAGCATCTTTGGCATCTTCAAGGAGCCTTTTCAGATTTTTGGTTTCTGAAGCACCACTGGGGATTGGTACGAAGCCCATCTCCTGAGTAGGTAACAAATCTTTATGGTCGTTTTTCACATCGGCCGCCACATCTGCATTCTTGTCCTTGTGATGTCTCTCCAAGTGATACCGCAGAGATGTCTTCTGGGCTGCTGCATACTCACAAAATTCACATTTGTATGGTTTTTCACCTGGAAGAGTTGTGAATCGGGAGTCAGAACGACCATTTCCCCTTTTTACAGGAATACTAAACGTTCTGAAATCCTACTCTTTTGGCTCTTCCTCTTCTCACTCCCAGCCCAGAGCCTCCCTGTTACCAGACAAACTCCAAGACTTGTGTGAGCAGGCCTCACAAACTGCACTGAGGTATGTTTCCAGCCGCAGAGCAAAGTAAGACGACACACGCCAAGGGGTTTCTCCGCACACTCATAAACCGGCTTTGAGGGCATCCAAGACCTTCAAGGCCTAGTAAGACACAGAAAGTGGCAAAGCAACTCAACGGCTGCCGCCTTCTTCCACGGGCTAAACATCTTAGAGCCATTTGCCCACAGGGCAAACGCCCTGAACTCTGGCATCAAATCTAATGTGCAATGGCCTCTCTCATGTATGCCAACTTTCAAACACTAAACTAGTGCTAAAACAGACTGGTCAAGCATTCCAGAAGCTTGGGAAGAGATTCAAGATTGCCTTTAACTTCACAGTATTCATCACTTAATTCTAACATCATTTCATGTTTTCCAAAGAGCTGTATTGCAAGTCTGAGCACTTGAGGTTAGCAACAGTGTAGTCAACTGTCACCTTATGCAGGGTTGCCAGGCCCTGCCCCACTCCCTGGCAGGGGACTTTGGGGGGCTCTCCTGGAGGGGGTGGGGATGTCCGCAATGTGATGATGTCATCACATTGGGGGTGCAGCCCCACGGAAGGTGCCCTTGATGCCAGCTTGCAAGAACCATTTAAAGGGAACCATTTAAAAGCGGGGGCCTGAACGCCAAGGGTACTTTCAAATGCTTTCTGAGAGTGGGGGGTCATGTGCGCCTGAACTCCAAGTGGCAGATTCGCCGCTTGGAGTGTGGCCAGCGGCTGGCCCCTCCCTCCCCTCCTGCAAGATTTGAAGGGCCCTCCAGCTGATCGACGGGCCACATGGATGGCCCTTTAAATCTCTCATGAGGGGAAGGGATAGGGGTGGCCATGGGTGGTTGCTGTTGGGGGCGGGGCTTCCCCCACTGGCTAGCTGGCCAGCAGGAGCCCCCAAAATCAGCGAGCTCCCACCCCCACCAGGGGACTGACATCCCTAACCTTATCGATCTATCACAGCTACTGAGAGAGGACCATCACGTCTCCTCAACATGCAACCAGCTATTTCCTGAACGCACAACAGCTCGCCAAGCAAGCTTACTCGCTTCACAGTGGCATTCGGACTCTCAACTGTTAAAGCCAGCTTGGTTTTCCTTACCTGTGTGAGTTCTGAGATGAATGTTGAGGTAATAGTTTGAGCGGAAATACTTCCCGCAGTAGCTGCATTCTCTGGAGGCCCCGAGGTTTTTAACTTTTGCTCTTTCCATGCTATCGCCATTTTTATCTTGAAATGGGTAAGAAGAAAAAAACACACACAAAACATTATGATGTACAAACATGAATACAAGATCTGTGCATGTTTAGCACGCATACTTTAACTTTTGCTCTTTCCATGCTATCGCCGTTTTTATCTTGAAATGGGTAAGAAAGAAAAACACACACACAAAACATTATGATGTACAAGCATGAATGCAAGATCTGTGCATGTTTAGCACGCATATTGGAACAATTAGGGTTGCCAGCCTCCAGGTGGGACCTGGGGATTCCCTGGAATTACAGCTCATCTCCAGAGTATAGAGATCAGTTCCCCTGGAGAAAATGGATGCTTTGGGGGGGTGGACTCTGTGGCACTGTACCCCACTGGTGTCCCTGTCCTCCCCAGGTTCACTCCTCAAGTCTCCAGGAGTTTCCTAACCTGGATCTGGCAACTCTAGCCCCCGTCCCCCGCCGGCGGCCAGGGGGGACCTGACAACCCTACCTCCAGGCTATACAGATCAGTTCCCCGGGGGGGGGGATGGCTCTTTTGGAAGGTGTTTCTTCCCTGGAGAAAATGGCTTTTTTCGTATGGCATCACATCTCTATTGAGTACCCTCCCCAAACTCCATGCTCCCTAGGCTCCACCCCCAAAACCTCCAAGACTTTCCCAACCTGGAGCCGGCAACCCTAGGCACAATATATTTAAACATTTATATCCCGCCTTTCCGCTTATTTCAAGGTGGCCTACGGTATTGTACTATGGCTAAAGAACCCTCACTAAATACACTCTCACACTCTATACATTACATATCACTGCAGATCTGCTAAGATAAAATTATAAGTGTTTGGGGATGGTTTGCCCACAGATATCACCTATTTTTATCCAGCTTATCCCGGAAAGACAGATCCTACAGCAGATATGTACTGGGCAGCGTTTTAGGTGGAACTGTTTACGTGGGTGGAGGCGGGACATTAATTCCTAGCTGTGACAACAAATATTTTAAATAAATAAGCTTTGACAATAGAATTATGGACAATGCAAAATGAAAAACTAGGCTTCTACATGCTCCAGGTGTAATACAACACACTGGACAAAGTACAAGATTCACCCCCCCTTGCCTTTGTGTAATGAGTCATTAACCATCCCAAAGGCAAATATTTTCCTTCATTTACAAAAAGGGGTGTTTACAATATTTAAGGCAGTTAATAAATGCAATGTGGGTGTGAGATACCTACATATTTAGTTTCCTTATACTATGTAAATCACCATTTTGGAACAGAAATATTCCTCTCCCTTTTTAAAAAAGTTGTTTGAATGTGGGAAAAAAACAGTTCACCCTATCTGATGCATGATTTTCTGTGAAGCAAGAGAATATAAATTTGGGGAAGACAAACATTCACTACCAGAGGGTGTTTAGCTGTCCATAAGTCTACTGTGGCTCTACTTCAGCTATACTTCATTTTTATATCCCCCTTTTCTCCTGAAGAGTCGGATCCTGAAGAGGACCCAAAGTCTTTCTCCCCTTTGAATTTAAGGATGGTCCGGGCTAGCCTGATCCTGTCAGATCTCAGAAACTAAGTAGAGTCGGCCCCGGTTAGTGTTTGGAGGAGAGGCCACCAAGAAATCCCAAGGTGGCTATGCAGAGGCCATGATGGCACACCACTTCTGTTAGCCTCTTGCCCCAAAAACCCTGCCAGCTGCAACTTGATGGCACTTTCCACCACCACCAATAGGGTTGCCAGGTGTCCGTCCCCCCCACCCCCGGCCACTGGCACAGGATGAGGGGATAGAGTTGCCAGATCCAGGCTGGGAAACTCCTGGAGATTTGGGGATGGAGCCTGGGGAGGACAGGGAACCCAGTGGGGAACAATGCCATAGAATCCCCTCTCCAAAGCGTCCCTTTTTCCCAGGGGAACTGATGTCTGCAGTCTGAAGAGGAGGTGTAATTCTGGGGGATTCCCAGGTCCCACCTGAGGCTGGCATCCCTAACA
This sequence comes from Gekko japonicus, assembly GCF_001447785.1. Taxonomy (NCBI): domain Eukaryota; kingdom Metazoa; phylum Chordata; class Lepidosauria; order Squamata; family Gekkonidae; genus Gekko; species Gekko japonicus. The sequence goes on along the minus strand of NW_015172594.1, from coordinate 421,367 downwards.
CCCAGGCTCAGACATCCCCAACCACCTCCGGCCCACCACCGTCCTTAGTACCAATCCAGGGGGCAGGAACCCGCCAGCTGCCTCCTTGCCTCAGCCTCATTCTTGTCTTTGTGGAACTCTGCAGACAAGTCCCTCCCTAGAAAGACTCCTATGCCCAGCTTTTCCCTGCCCCTTTCAAAGGTACATGGGAAGGGAAGGCTCTCCCATGTGCAGAGGTTATCTTTACCCATGAACAAACACTGGAGCAGGTTAATGGAATCTCAATAAAGCCCAGTGAACAATAATCAGGGGTGCATAAATGTAGCAGAGGCCTTCACACTGGCCAGTGAGCTAGTGTGCTAGTACCTAGGCTGGGTGGGCACGGTGTGACCTAGGCTATGTGGGGCTACTGCTGTGTCTTTTGCTTTTCTAGCAGCACAAGGAGCGGTGCCTTCCTGTTTCTGTGGGAGTCCTTTTACGGCTGTAGCTGAACTCTGCTAAAGAGGAGGGAACTAATGTGGTCTGGTGCGGGGTGGGGGGGAGAGAGCCTCAGACGGCACTCTGCGTCCCGCATTTGAGCTGACCCCTGCCAGTGTTTCCGTTAAGAGTCTGGGGGTTATACTGGACCCAGCATTACCGCTGGAGAAGCATGTTGCTGCAGCTGCAAAGAAATGCTCTCTTTCGTCTTAATCCAGAGGACGGCTCCCAACCTTGACCCGGCTGGTCTGGCCATCATGATTCATACCACAGTAACCTCGAGGCTAGACTGTTGTAACGTGCTCTGCATGAGCCTGTTCTGGAAGACAACTCCAGCTAGTATAGAAAGCCACAGATCGTTTACTATCAGGAGCTAGAAGAAGTGTTCATATTACACCTAGTCTACCATTGCTATATTGATCACTGGATTGAATGCAAGGTGCTGGTTATTGACTAGTGCCATTCATGGCTTAGGACCCACATATCTCCAGGACTGCCTCTCTGAACTCTGACAAGACAACTCTGCTCATCTGAGCAAGGCCTTCTGAATGTGCGGCCCTGCACAGGGGTAAGAGCGACAGCTGCCTGGGCCTCTGCTGTGGCTCCCACCTGGTCAAATGGCCTGCCTGACAAAGTTGAGAAAGCCCCCACACCTCTGGGCTTTCTTATAAAGGAAACGGGGGGAGTGGCAAAAAAAAAAAAAGAACTGTGCAGGAGGGCACTTTCTGACAAAGGTAACAGGTTAGCAATTCTTAATCTGCCTGTAAAATTTTTAGGCAGCTCTCTTTTGCCTCCTCATTGATATTTAATTATACCCTTTTTATTTCATTGTCCCTTAATTGTGCAGTCTAGTCTTATTGCATTGTACGTACTATATGGATCCTTATTGCCCTGTTTCATAATTATGTAATATGCCTTGAGTCTCAGCATGAAAAACAGATGATAAATCAATAAATTTATTTTGTGGTTCTGCAGAATTAGGCTCTTCTCCTAGTATCTGGTCTTATTCTGCTTAGTCAGCCAGTGCAGCAATTCACATTAATTTGTTAAAGTTAGTTCAGTGCATATAACTTCAGTTCAGAATACGGTTTCTAGCAGATGCACTTTGCATTCACTTTTTATTTCTTCTGCCGATTGGCAGAAAAGGGACCCGCTACCCTGCTAGCTGCCACTGTTCGAGCCAGCCAAAAACTTGAGGGAACAAAGAAATGTTTTCCCTTTCACTTACGTGTAAATGCCAAGATTTGCCACTAGAGGGTAGCAAGCACAGCATTTTGCTCAGCCAGGGCATTTCAGGTTGTTACCAGCTGCACCGCAGAGGAAACTAATCCTCAGTCTGTTTACCAGGAGGGAAGGCTGTAATCAGCAATTGTGGGGGGGGGGTGGAGACTTGGGCAGAAGACACACCAACTGGAGGTTACATAATTTTTTCCCAAATGCAGAAGTTTGGCCTTCTTAAAATTCATCATAACTACAAGATAGCCGCAGCTGAGGTGGCAAGTTTCTGTATTTATAACTTCCGATACACCTGATGCTCGCACCATTGCTTATGGCAGGCTTAGCAGAACTACCACCAGCTGAGAGAGAAACAATTTTGTTGCAAAGCCACAAACACCAACACGATGCCTCTTGCTCCACAGCACCAGCCGAAATGGCAGGTTGCTGGAAACAGTGCAATAATGCATCCCTGAACATGCTGTACGTTCTGTGTCTGTGTTGGAGATGATGCAAGCATCCTTCCCTTACATGCAGATACAAGGGAGAAATTATGCCATGCCTTTTAAAAGATGTTGAAATGATGCGCAGGGACAAGAATGCCAGGTATCCGCTCTCCCCTTATCACACACACGCAGACGCAGAGTTCAGACGTAAAACAAAGCCACTGTTTATTTTATGTACAAGTAAGTTTGTGAAGCTGGGATTCAGACTGCAAATGGACATTCACATCCTGGCTGGCTTCAACAAATGCCGGTCCCCTCAGCTTCACTCTCCCACCCTCCACAAGACAACCAGCCGGCGCCCTGGGGAGCAAGGGAGGCATTTTGCCCGGAAGAAGCCTCAACATCTACGTTGGCACAGCAAGGGAAACCACAGTTAAGCTGCAGTTTTCAGACCAGTTTTTCCACTGGTGAAAAAGGACGGAAAGGGTCGTCCCCCCCCACCCCACTGCCCAAACTATCTTTAGGGTCACGAGACCAGCCAGAACAAAAGCCATGTGGGACAGAGACTGTATCAAGGATGGGAATGGGCTGAGACACAGAGTAAAAAAAAGCTGGCTGGATCCAACCCAGTCGTCTTAGCATAATGTGCTTCTCAACAAACCCACTGGTGAATAGATCTTAGTAGTACTCACCTAAAGCCTCTGCTAGTCCATCCTCAGAGCCGTCTTCGGAGCCACCCTCTGCCCGCTCGGCTACTCCGTTCTCATCCAGAGGCACCACATCTGCGAGACACGGTCTTGGTTGCTTCGCTTCGGCGGAACCGGTTTCCGGGTCATTCCTTCGGTCTCTCTTGTGTACTCTCGAGTGAAGGACTAGCTGGTGGTATGTTCGAAATACTTTGCCACACTGCGCACAATGTGTGGGCTTGTCTTTGTTCTGGGACAGTTTAGGATCCATGTCTACAGAAGGCACTTCGCTGCCAGGATATTTGAATTTGTCTTGTGGCACATTCCCAAGCCCTGCGTAACTTCCACTTCTGCTTGTCTTCGTCCTCCCCGCACTTTCAGCCTGGCTTGCTTTGCTTGCATGCCAGATTTCCCCAAGCTCTTCTTTATCAGAAGATGACTCGTCATTGTCTGTACTTCCTTCTTGCCCCGGTTCTTTTATTTGTCCGTGGCCAATCGCTATTTTGCCTTTGGTGGCCAATTGCCATGCCTGATATGTACTGAATGGATCCAATTCTGCGATACATTTCCCAGGTTTTTCTAGTTTGCTGTTGCTTGAAGGCAAACGTGGTTTTAAGTTTAAGAACTGCAGGAACTCTTCTCTGGGTGATCGACTTCCTTGGCCACCTCCATCAGCCTGTGAGCCATCACCGCTGGCTGAGGAATCTTTGGTATGAACTTTACTGTGCTCAATGAGAGTCTCCTTGTTTTGAAATAGGAAGCCACAAACCATGCAGATTTTATAGGGAGACGTAATGCTTTCGGATACTTGGTCTTGTACGACTTCGTTTATGGTGACCGGGCTCTCGGAACCTTGCGCGGTCTTGCTTCGAGAGCCGGGCTTCCCGGTGTGCGTTCTCATGTGATTCTTGAGGAACCAAGGCTCTTTAAATCTCCTTCCGCACACGCTGCACCAGTAAGTGAAGGAGTCTTTATGCTTCCTCATGTGGGCCTCGACATCAAACACCTCCTCAAACATCTGCCCACAGACTTCACAGCTGAAGCCCTGGTCATCTTTTTGGTTGACATCCGATGACGGCGAGTCCGTTTTCGCTTGTCCTCTGTCAAGATGGCTGAGGTATTCCGCTTCGACGCGCAGGACCGCCGGTTCACAAAGGGTTGGCCTGTGCTGCGTTAAGACGTGCTTGCCGAGATCCTCGGGGTGCTTGAAGGTTTGGTCGCAAAACATGCAATCCATAGGCGTGCACCCTTCGCCCTGCATCAAGAACTTTTCCTGCAAGTGTTTGTAAGAGATCGTGTTGGTCCCTTTTATCAGCATAGTGGCATCGTTGTTCTCCATACGTGAGCCAACAGTACAGGCTATACCATCTGGCCCATCCATATATGCTAAGAGAGGCTGAGTCGGCATATTTCCTGCCTTGGTGTTAATGTGAATTTCTGAGGTCTTGTGTTGGAAGACTTTCAACAAGTTCCCAATTCCCAACGGTTTGCTTGCAAATGTCCAAGTCCAGCCACCTACTTCAAGAGCAATTAAACATTGCCTCTCCGCTCTAGGTCCAGCTCTTGATGTGCAATACAAACTATTCATAAAAGCATTCATCAGTTCTCCTAGTAGAGGTATAGGAACACTTAATGTTATTATTCTAGCTTTTTGTTTTTAATTTGCCTTCTGCCAAACAAATCCACTTATATCTCCAAGTGTAATACTTCAGATCTTCTTGAGGCCAAGAAAGCAGGGAAACAGCTCAGGAACACCAAGAAATCCACCCTCTGTGCAGAAAACAAAAACAAACCCTGCAATTAGCTAAGGAAGCCCAAACAGATTTCATTAAACACTTACTCCTCAAATTAAATATTTCATAGGCTTTCAGATAAAGTCTGTAGAAGTAATCTGATGTTACAATAAAATGAACAGGCAGGCTTCCTTTAAATTCTTCCAAAATCTCATAGTTCCCCCCCCCAAAAAAAATCTTACTTTCTAGATTGCTGGAGGAGGGTGCATTTGTTCAGCCACTTCTTTTAAAAGATCGTCATAAACAAGATATTCCTATGTTTCAGGTGGTACAGCATGACTCTGAATTTGAAATTTCACAGCATTGCTTAAATGATGCAACTATCAAAGGAAGTTACTAATTTCTGCAAGGAAACTGCCCTGGAGAATTACTGTAAAACTCAGATTATTGTTTTTTTTTTAATATTCACACAGGCAAGAAAGTGCCCCAGTGAGTGGAATCTTACTAATTTATTATTAGATACCCTCCACATAGCAATCTACATTTGGATACTGACTGGGAGAATAAGCTGACTCAAAAATTCTATTCCTTTAAGAAGGTACTGTCATCTTATTTAAAAATAAAGGTTTCCCTTGCTCGAAAGCACAATTTGGGTTGCTTTATGCAAGATCTTCCCCCACTCAAGTTTTCAACAGGACTTTACCCACACTTAACAGGTACTTACTCATGACAATATGTAATGCCTACTGTGGGCCATGCCCATCCGGCAGCCATTTTGAAGCTCTGTTGCTAGCTAAATGTCAGCTGGCTCTGAAAATGGCATTTCTACACTTTTGATTACTCAACAGCACACCAGCAACGAGCCTATCAGATAAGAGACACCAACACTAATGCCTGAATCAGCCCTAATACAATACATGACTGCATGAGCTGTTGTGGATACTCACAATGGAGCACACAGACATGTTTTTAAAACTCAAGAATATGTGAAGGATAAGCAACAACATCCGAGACAGTGTTACTTGCAATGGCCCATCAGAACTGGTTAACCAACATAGGACTGGTGCACAGTCTTTCCAGACAGAAATGGAAAAGCATAAAAATAACTACATGCGAGACATAACAACAGCACATATAAGACCCTTCTGGAATGTAATCGTTTTTGTATTGGCCCATCAGAACTGGTTAACCGTTAACACACAGTAAAACATTTCTGTTAAGCTGTACTGCTAATTTAATGCGGCTACAATATAGCAGTTTCTTTGCCTAATAAAGTTATTAACCTGGGGAGGGGGGGGAGAGAACTGGTTAACCAATATAGTAATGGTGCACAATTTCCCCAGACATAAATAGAAATGCATAAAAACAATCAAATGCAAGACATATCAATAGCATATATAAGACACTTCTGGAGCGTGATCTTCACACCCTTCCTCAAAGTAGGTCAGTATTATCATTTCTAGATTGCAGAGGGGAGGGGAGCAGAAACTACACCCTTCTAAGCCCATTAACATCAAGGGTGTAACACCGCTTAGGATAGTAACACTAGTGAGTTCACGGAACAGGGAAGAGTCAACCTGGAGACTTCCTGAACTTTAGCTTACTCTTAGCTACCATATTGCACTGGGCCTCACCAACATGTGGTCTCCCACAAGCACAAACCTGGCCTTCTTGCTTGCAATGATATCCAGGTTTAGCTTTCTGTTTCCATTCCAGCCTGGAAAAGACTTTTGTGATTCTCGAGAACCAGCCAATGTATCTGGCCCAATAAGACATCATCTTTTGAAACGTGTGGAATGCATTTTTTTTAATTGTCTCTCAGCTGTATACAATGCACTCATTCAGCTCCTGCATTTTCATCTTGATTCTTAACCCTCTAGGCAACACAGCAGCCACTGTAGAATACAATAGCTTACGTAGTTGCCAAGTTGTATTATTTGAGCCACTATCTAAATGGAATGTTGCCTCCACCTCAGATGTGACGGCGACTTCTGCCTCTTTTGGAAAGGGCAACATTCTAACTGTAGTGGTAATAAGGTTTATTGCGTATGGCCAAGGGTTGTTACGATCTTAAGTAAAATTAAAAATACATAAAACAACAAGAGGACAACAATACAAGCAGATTAGGGGGAGAAATTAATAAGGAACAAAGAAATAGCCCGGCTCCAAATCACAAATCAGGCTGCCACAAATTTGGCCCCAAGCACGACTTTAGCTCAGATTTTCTTAGCAGCCAATGCAAACAGTGAAACCATACAAGTGATTCACCCATCTGTATCGACTAGACTGAAAACAATTATCTCTGCTGCTGGCTAAGGCTCTGGCAAGAAATTTAGATCTGGGCTCCCTATAGAGAGGGTAGAACAAAACACAGTGAGGAAGGTCCTCCACGTCTAGGCCTCAACAAGGACAAAGGCGATACACAAGAAGTTTCAGGTACAACAACCGGTTAACATGGCTGTTGGCATAATTTGGAAGCAGATGGCTGTGCAATGTTCTAACTGTTCACAGCCACTTACTGTCAATGGTTGCCTGGATCACCTGATGCAGGCACATGGCTGAGGGCTGGCGTGACCAGTGGCTAGCACAGTGTAGGAACAAGGTACAAACTCTTGTTCACAAATTATACTAGTTGACTCAAGGCACACCGTCACTCTTCAGCTTGGGTAGTGGTAAACACTGAGCTCTTGGTGAAGTTTACTGTCCTGTTACACCCAAGAGAGTCATAGGGTAGACACAAGGCTCCTGGTTGCTTGACCAAGAGAGTTGCCTGCACATTCTCCACCTCATGGAAAATAAATCTCCCCACTCTCATTAGGCCCAAAAAGCATCCACATTAATCAGAGTTAAAAGCAAACTGGACTTCCCACTTAACTCAGTTGTGAAATTATCATTAACCATCCACAGTACTAAACAGCAATACATTTCTGCTAAATTCTACAAGATAGATGCATGTTCTGAATTTGGGAAGGGAGTGAAATTTTAAAAGTACAAAATGATTACAAAGTTTCAAAAAATACATAAGGAGAAAAACCATCACTAAACTTACTGTTCCATGACATTATAAACAAAGCCCATCGTTCCATTAATTTAACAGCCCTTACATCTCCTTGGTTTGTAAGTCTAATGTCAGTTTATACATGAGAGCAATTTTCCATACTCTCATAATCCAGTCATTAATATGAGAGACCACAGAGGATTTCCAACAGAACATTACAGTCTTGCAGCAAATAACAAGCTCATTATAAGCTCCCTATTTAATCTTCCAAAGATTTACCTTTCTTTGCTTTTAGTCCTGTATACCATAATACATGTGGGACACTATTTACATACAGTTTTACCATGCAGAATTCATTCTAAACCTAAGTTGATACCAACAAATACCTGATGCAACTTAAATTCCTAGGGGCTTAAGCACAGAAGTATTACAGAAGTAGGAAACCAAACAGCCTGAAGTTTTCAGAGGAATCATAGGGATACAGGATTCCAGTTCTCTTCAGTGCCATTTGAATGTACAGTTTCTTTGAACTCCTTTATAAATCCTAGACTAGATCAGATTTCCCAACTGCTAGGACACATGTTATATTCAGAACTTCCAATTCTTCAGCAAAACACACACACACACACACAAAGTCATACTGACTATTTAAACCCATTAAAAAACAGATTGGAATGTCAAAAATCAGCATGTGTGGGTATACACAGACGAAACCCATTAGTAGATCACACGGCTTTATTTTACACAGATGACAATTCTTTAAGGCGAAGATATGAAGAATGAAATCATCAGACAGCTACCCTAGGCTTTCCCTCCATACTTCAAGACAGGAAGTTTTTAGGAGCAGAAACTGAGCTATATATATGGAGTGACATGCATCACAGACTCTATTGAAAATTGAGGCTGGGTAACAGGACATCAAATTTGCTTTAGCTCAATTCAAATAAATAGTAACGGTTACTCTGTTTTAAAAAGAGATAATGGGTCAGATACATGGTAACAGGTATTTTCCCCAAAGACAAATAAGTGGGTTCTAGAGCAAATCAAGCCTGAATTCTCCCTAGAAGTGGAAATGACTAACTGAGGCTATCCTCTTCTCATGGTGTGACCAAAGTACAAGATTCACTGGAAGGAAGGAAGGAGATTGGCTTTATACCCCACCCTTCACTCGAAGCAGTTTACAATCTCCTTTCCTTCCCCTCCCCACAACAGACACCCTGAGGTATGGGGGTGAGAGAGCTCTTTTGAGGACTGCTCTTGAGACAACAGCTCTGAGAGAACATGTGACTGACCCAAGGTCACACCAGCAGCTGCATGGGGAGAAGTGGGGAATCAAACCTGGTTCTCCCAGATTAGAGTCTGCACTCTTAACCACTACACCAAACTGGAAAAAAATACAAATACAGTAATGCTAGGAACAGTTGAAGGCAATGGGAAAAGAGGAAGACAAAACACGACATGGGTTAACTCTATAAAGAAAGCCACAGCCCTCAGTTTGCAAGACCTAAGCAAGGCTGCTAATGATAAGGCTGTTCTGGAGGACTTCAATTCATAGTGTTGCCATAAGCTGGAAGCAACTTGATGGCACATCACACACACACAAAACCACACACACAGAGACACACACACACACAGAGCCCATTATTCCACATAAGATTTATACAGCCAGGCACTCTAAATTCTGAACCACATAAAGATTAATTTTGTGACATGACCTAAATGTTTGATGTAAATTAACAAAATACCTGTTTAAAAGATCAAAAAAACCCATTTAAGCACTAGCAAGCTCACTTCCTAGGTAAGTAGCCAGGACTGTGCAGCCTGTTTACTGGGAAAGGGGTCAGGGCCGTTTTTTAAAGTCACATGCTACTCGTTTCTAATGATGACAGCAGTGCAGAGGACCAACAGCTAAAAGTCAGACCACCCCGCTTACTCTTGTATAATGGCAAATAATTTTTCTGCTTAAAGTTCGTTATGATTATATGAAAGTGAGATATCCTACAGCCCTCCCTCCCTCAAGCTGTAGAGGCTTGGCGAGAAAGAGAGACCCAGTAGCAGCCTGCCCATACTGGGGAGGGGAGGTAATTTCCTTTCCCTGAAACATGCCCCACCCTCCCCTAGGGCTGCCAAGTGGGGGCGGGGGGCAGGCAACCCCCCCCCCGCTTCGGAGGCCCAATTTCCACTGCCGTGGAATCGGGCCCCGGGGGGGAACTCCGCCCCCTGAAGCGCAGCGTGGCTGTGTCACCAGAGGTGACGCAACCACGTCAATCACGTTTTCCCTCCGACGATTGGGGCCACGTCAATCACGTTTTCCCTCCGACGATTGGGGCCCCGCCTTCAACGTGATCGACGTCGCGCACCACTTCCGGTGACCTGCTGGCAGCGCGCGCACACATCGAAGACCGGCTCTCGGAGCCCGGCGAGGCTGCCCCGCCGGTAAGAAAATTGGACTTGGCAACCCCACCCTCCACTCCAGGAGACGCAAGGCTGGCTAGCCTGCTCCGTGAGCCATGCCACTCACCTCCACCACTATTTTTTGCTTCTCTCGGCCTCTCAGTTCTCTGGCTTCAGCAGCTGCCAAGCTCCAGGCAGACTAGGGGCGGCAGGGCAGGGATCACCGCTCAGGCACGGTGCGATACCGGGGGGGCCGGGCGGTGCTCCCCATAAGCCTCCCCCACCCAGCACTCTCAGCCAGGCCCCCTTGGTGCTCACTTGGACCCGTCCTGTCCCACCTACCAGGACTGGAGGCAGCCAAATATTACAAGGCCTTTGAGTTCTCCCCTGGCCAGATGCGGAACCGCTTCTCTTCGCATCCCACTGTTGCCAGCTACAGCATCAATCCGAGACGTCAACTTCTTGGGGGGGCAATGCTCCCTCTAAGCTGTGGAGTCTTGTGAGCAAAAATTCAACTTTGTGAGCTACTGGCATTAAAGCTGTGAGCGAGCGATTTGGCTGCTGTATAAATTTGTTTGCTCCATCCTGAGCTAAGACAAAAATGTGTGAGCCAGAGGCTAAAAAACCGTGCGCTGACTCATCTTAGATGGAGCACTGCTCGAGGGGGGCATATGGGTTCTGACCTTTAGTTGCAAAGGCTGAAGTGCAGTCCTGTGCTGAGGATCATGAGGGAAGGGGAGTGCAATGCCAGATTAGCAGCCATGTTAATGTCTGTGGCAGCAACACTTAATTGGACCCTGCCTCCATTTTATAATGATAAGCAAACACAGTGTTCAAAAATGCTCAGTCTTCAATCCCTCGTGTAGAGGATGGACGCTTATTTTGCATAATTCAACCTGGTTTTATTAGTGGCAACCAGGACAAGGATGCTGTATCTCCGGCCACTAAAAATCTTGCTCATAAATCCTTGGTGACCTCTGACGTTTCAACCAGGCATTGCCTGCAGTTTCAAGCCATAAGGACTCAAAACTCTCTGTTGCCAAATTGTTGATTTCACAAAATCGTATCTTGTATTATGACATGTACCACCTTGAATACAAGGGAACATGAGAAATGGATCTTAACACTGTATGTCAGGAAACTGAATTCTGTGTCACAATCACACTTGGTACTTTTCTGCACCCCTGCAGAATCACAACATGTATGCATGTACGTACACATTCCTACATATAGATCAAGGAAGCACATCTGCCAATAGTCTCTAGAAGCAGAAAACGAAGTGGTACAACTCCAAGTTGACTGATCAGTTTGTAGATTATGCTGTGTTGGCCCCACAAACAGGAAATGGTGTCTTCTCCTGGAACTTATTTGTGCATGCTTTTGAATCCAACCCATCATGCTGTGTGTTCAGGCTTATTAAACTCCTTCAAAAGCAATGAACCCAAGGCCATCGTTTCCTGGGCACGGCCCAGCTTGTTATAATTTAGTTAACACACATACCAGCTTTACTTCCTTTGTTAACAGAAAAGATGAAGAATTAGCAATCTAGCAAATTACTCAGTTTTCCAGTCAGTGGGCTGGACCCATTGGAGAAGTTCAAATACCATTTTTTTCCTCATGCCCTACCCTTCTTGAGTAACTTGCCATTTGTCCAGAATTCCTTCCCAAGCACTGGGACAGTCTCCCAAGCAAAATGCGCCACAGGAGGGAGCTGGGGTGTATATATGCAGGCAACAACAAGGAGAAATAAAGCACAAATCACTATGGAACAAAAATAAAAAAAGAGGCTGTTCCTTGATCTCCCACTCATTGCTGCTACCTCTTCCCTGCACTGCATAGCATTTTGCTTGCATGGCTCCTCAATCCTTGGAAGGGGGGGGGGGACAAATTGCACGCTTTTGGGAAGGGTCCACCAGCCTCTGTAAACTCTTCTGATGGCTTTATCCCAGTCATTTCTTGTTGTGTACCCAGCTCCATTTGGGTTTCCGGGAACTTTATTTTGTTTGAATGGCTGTTTTCCTTCCTCATCTTGTTCAATACCTTGCTAGACAAAGTTGTATAAGATCCTCAAGGGCAGCGGACGATCAGTTTCAAGAACTTTGACTGGGCACCTTATGACCCTGAAGAAAAAACAAGTACCACCCATGCAATCTAATTGTTCCTTTTTACAAGAGTAATTTGGTCAAGGCTCAGGCCTTCATCGGCTCGTAGCACCTAAAATTGCAATGTGCCAGGATTTTAACATGCCAGAGAGAAAAGGGTATGCCAAGAATGGGTGAGCAGGGGTCCACAGAACCCTCCCTCTCTGGTAAATGCTTCATACACGAGGTCCTCTCCCCTGTCAAGTCTGGAGCAAGGCAGAGTTCCGTCTCTTGCCACTGGGCTTTTGAGAACAACAGAAGAGACTCACCCTGCTTCTGCCTCCCCAGAGGTCTAGCACAGAGACAAGATACCCTTCCTGCCCCAAAATCCTCTGACATGCGTAGAGGAATTGGAGACAGAGACCTTTACTTTCACTGTGTAACAGGCTTTGAAAGACAAGCCCACTCCAGATATGTGAGAACACATGATTATTGTGTTGAAAGCTGGGAAGGGAGCTTTACAGGCCTGGTGACTGGGTCTGCAGTCCCCGGTTTAACAGATGCTTGAGCAAGCTTTCCCCATGTTACATGAGCAGTCCTGAGATTAACCTGTGCTCACATTTAGCACATGACCATTTTAGCAAGCTGAACTTTCCCCAGAGGTGCTAGCCAGCAAGCCACCATGGTTGTAAGCAGGTGAACTTGCAGTTATACTGCCCCACACACATAGTATGGAAATGCGTATGGACACCTGGGGCAGCCATGCCCAATTCTAGCCATTAAACTCCTGTATAATATATGTGGCATACATACATTAAGTTTCTGTGCGCATAAGCATAAGATGCAGATGTGTCTCTTACAAGCAGCTTGAGCAACTGCTTCCTGTCTTTCCTCAGGGGTGCAGATAACCAATCACTTCTCATCTTTACAGCAGCGGTTTTCAGATATATACACACACATCAAAGGCTATTATGCAAAATGGATAATTCCCGTTCCGTACAATTTCTTTAAAATACTTGTTATTCCCTTGGCTTTCCATGTAACCACAAATACTTATCCAAATGGAATTTATGTTCATCCTATTATAAAGACACGCTGCTATAGGTACTACCTATGCAAAGCACCACTTAAAACCTATGCTAGTGAAAAAGGCATTTCTTCCATTTATAGCTGTATGCTAGGATGGCAGTACGTTTTCTGCTTCTTGTATGTTTAACCATGAAGTGCTGTAGGGGAAAAAAATAAAACCCAAAGCACCAAGGAGCAAGCACTTTTTGCAAGTCTCCATTGTTTGGCAAATGCACGGAAGGGAAACATGGCACAGAACTACTCAACTGAAAGCCAAACAGTTGTCTTTCTCTGTACAAAGAGTATACATACACTACCTTATAACCTATATCAATGGCTACTTAAATCTAAAAACCAGACAAAACAGACACAAGAGTATTACAATTTTCATTTTTCTGACACAGTTTTGTTCAGCTCTTGTTTCATACAGCAATAAGGCTCTGGAGATTCTTGGCGTAACTGAATAGTGCTGTCTGAGAAGATGGGTGGTGGTGGTGAGATGGGAACAGAAGAACCAGTAAGATATTGCAACCACAGTTCCATCCAACGCTTCCTTTTTAAAATCTAGTCGCCATTTCCCCTCCTTAATTGTATATTGCATATATGTAAAACGACTGTCCAACTTTGGATACAATGGCATAAGCAAAACATATGCTTGAGTGAACCGTATGACTTTTCAGATAATTTAACAAAGAAATATCGTGAAGAAATCAAGTTCAGTTATGGTTTTATTCTGCATTCTCTCTGTTGGGAGTTGCAGGGCTGTTTTTATGGGATGCCATTCATTCTAGAAGGTAACAGATAACTCTTATTGCTGAACATTCCAGTTTCAAAGAGCTGAACAAAGTTTTGATCAGGGATCTCTCCCCTATTTGCAACTGGCATCTCATAGCCTAAAAACCTTCCAAGGCTTAAGAGACATCTTGCAGTGCTGCTATACTCTACACTATAAAATCACCTTGCTGAGAAAGGGCCTAGTGTTTTACACATTGACCCAGTCATTAGTTATAATGATTCAACTTAAGGAGGAAATGCGGTGTTGTAGCAGCCTATAGTTTGGTTCACACATTAATCTTTTAGAGAGGCATCATAGATACACAGAAGCCTCACAGAGTCTGTACTGGCTGTCAGATCTGGAAGGACAGGAGCCAGAAACTTAGATATTGAGTTGTGTTGCCAAGGAAGTCAGCTGGTGAAAAAAACATACTGGGTCAGCACTTAACTCAGCTGTATCTTTTAAAAAGACCCTTTCTTACTAACACAAAACTCCAAGAACAATTAACAAAAGAATTTGTAAACAGCTACAGTGCAATAACTTCATAAAGTTCATTCAAAATGAACAGTAATTAATAAGACCGGAAATACAAGCTTCAAATCTTGAAAAAATTGATTGATTTCCATATTTGTGTAGTAGTGGGCACTCAAAAGAAATACTCTTTTAAAAACTGCTTCATGTTAATGAATTAACTGAAAACTCAAATGTTAAAACTAGCACTTTTCAAACATTTCGCATGAAGTCAAAAGAAATTTCTCTAGAGAATACTTATGATTAGATAGTGGATGTTTCCCCCTTTAAAAACAAAACAGATTTTAAATGGGACATCATATATTGTACTCTACCCATATGCTGTCTGATTTTTTGAATTCCTGTATAGTTTTAAGGTACCTAAAAACACACTACAGGTTTGACTGAGAAATATCAAAACCCCACTTAATAAGATGCAAAAACAAGCATCACTTATTCGAGAGGAAATGATGTTGTATATATCGTTTCAGCTGTAGAAGAGATCAATGAAAGATAATTCCAAAGTTCAGGCATTCAACCTCCCCCATGTAAATATTTTTAAAAGCTACACAATGTTAGCTTCAGAGGGATTAAAAAACAGAACCCCACATTCTGAAAATTAAACCACCATATATGCAAGCATTCTTGTAAAGGCTATTGTTGTCCACATTAATCCTCTTGTGTAAGGACACCAGCCTCCAGGTGGAACCTGGGGACCTGCCAGTATTATAGCTTGTCTCCAAACTACAGACCTGAAGAAAGAAGAAAGGTTGCCCTGGATATAACGGATGCTTTGGAGGGTGGGCTCTGTGGCATTATACCCCACTGAGGTCGCCATCCTACTCAGGCTCTATCCCCAAATCTCCTGGAGTTTCCCGACCTGGATCTGGCAACCTTGCCTGTGAGTGATTTACTTTTTGCAAGAGACTTCACTGGATATCTGGTGGGTTCTTTAGCAGGATGGTCCATAAAAACTTGGATCCCACTGCACAGAACTCTGATCAATTTTGACTTTACTTTTCCCATCAGATTGTCAATGGTCATCTATGCACAAATTCCTGAGAGGCAATAATGTTAGTCTTTGGCAGCAAACATGGAGATTATCAGATTTATTGTGGCATAAATTTTCATGGCCACGTGCCCATTTCAGAGCCATGAAGTACTACCTGAGAGAGACATCCAAGCGAGCACACAGGTACAGAAGGAAAGTTTGTCAACAGAGAAGCCAAAAAGGCTATGAAATCCCAAAGGACAGCAAGGCTAGCCTGCAATATCCTATGTGATATGTACATGTTTTAAGAGAGACATACAGAACAGCAGTTGCTAGGACAATTTTTCCAGCTACGTTAACCTTATGCCTTTCATGGAGGGAAAACCCACACATTGTTCCAAATAAATCTTGAATTAAGTTCGTTGACAAATTCTAGTATAGCAATTTCACTTCAGAGCCACCCTTGGAACTTAATTAAAGACTTTAAAGGGAGGCTCTAAGGTGACATTACTGCATAAGAATTTATCAACAAATCGGATCTAGGATTAAATCAGAGCCACAAGTTTCTTTCCCAGTGCAGGTATGAAATCTGCATTGCTTAGAAAGACACTTAGTGACCAGTATTAATTAAAAGGCAACAGGTCGGATTATTCACATCCAGATATCACATAAAATTTTCACAGACTATCCCCTCTACCCCCATGTGTTTTATGATTTTACTCCCTGTTTACAAACTATTTTTTTGCTGTGAGTGTATCTGCCAACTGAGAATGACACACTTTGTGACATGTCGTCTGATTTATGGGGGAACCAGATTGCAGGGACTAGAGCCCACTTCATCAGATGCACAATGAGTCATGCTCTTATTTATTTTAAACATTTTAACGCTCCCTTTCCACCCAGTTTAGGGTCCCCCAAGGGAGTGAATAGCCAAAATGTTAAAACATATCCTTAAAAGGTATATCTATAAAACAGGTGTACATGGGGAGGCAAGGGAGGGAATGCCAAATGAGAAACAACAGAGTCTTCACCTGCTGACACAAGACAGTGATAGAGGGTGCCAAACAGATCTCCCTGGGGGAGAATGCCACAGTTTCAGCATCACAGCTGACAAGGCCTGCTCTCGGGTTGTCACCTGACTAGCCTCAGATGCCCGGGGCTCATGAAACAGGGCCTCCCAAGATGTCCATAATGGCTGGGTGAGTTCATAGGGAAGTAAGCGGTCTTCCAGATATGCTGGCTCCAAGCTGTACAAGGCTTTACAAGATCAATGCCAGCACTTTGAATTAGGCGAGGAAGAAAATCTGGAGCCATTGTAGGTGGAACAAGACTGGAGTGATATGACCTTTACAACCCACTCCAGTTAGCATCCTATACCAATGGTTATTATGAAATATTCTAGATGCACACATGCAGATATTCTAGAACAATAACAGTGCAATCCTAAACAGAATTACTCCAGCCTAAATGGGTTACAGCGTTCCGTGCGCCACGGCATCTAGTCATGCCAGCCACATGACCACGGAAACGTCTTCAGCTTGGAAACGGAGATGAGCAGCGCAACCCTAGAGTCGGATACGACTGGCTTTCGAGCAAGGGAAACCTTTACCTTTTAAATGGGCTTAAACTTGAGTAACTTTTTTTAGGATTGCACTCTAAGTGTTAAACTGATTTAACATTACATTAAATATGTGTCCTGCCTTTCGGTCAATCCTAGAAATATCTTATATGATTACCTTCCGGAAGTACTTCCACCCTTTGAGCTAATACAATGCACACAGGACCAAAGCCCCCCTCTCTCTGTGGTAAATTCAGTTTCTGGAACATAAATGCCAGGATCCAAAGAAGCTGCACAATGAATTCCCCAGGTTCTAGGCACTTTCTGATTCCTGTCCCTTGAAAAGAAGCCTCCAGGCAGTAGGGCACACTGCTTTTAGAAAGCAACCGCAAAAATAGTTTGAGATATACCATGGGGCCTGTTGTTCAGAGAAAGCTACGGTCCGAAATCTCACTGGGAATGCACAATCCCTTGAGCCAGCTTAATTAACCTCTTGGATCTGTGTCTTTTTTTCTTTATTCCAGTTGTGCTACTTGGCCATCCTGACACAGGAGGAAGCACCGTCCCTCCAGTTCTATCAAGTCATATCCACAAATCAATCACCTGCAGGAAGTCATTACCAGTGAATACCGGGAAGAGATTCATGGCGACCAAGAAGCCTAAAGGGCACCAAAGAAAAGTCTCAACTAAAAACATCATAAAGCTTCCTTACCTGCGATTATTCCTTTCTGGCACTACCACCCCACATTGGAGAGGAAAAGTACACAATCACACTGGAAGATCTTTAGTCTAGTTTACCTGCAGCCAGGTCTGAATGGGGTGCTAAAAGCCTACTAAGTAGCACTGGAAGTTCCAGAACACACAGAGTAAGGGACCGATTAGTTCACAGTCTGTGCCAAACTGAGACGCAAGCAGCTGAAGCAACCTTTGCTGTTTATGAGTCTTCCTTTTGCAACATCTATGGATTAGGTCCCAAATATCTGGTGCACATCAAAGAGAACCAGGGGCAAAACTTCTTAGACCTGTATTTAACAAGAAGACACTTTCTGCCATAAAAGCTTATCTTTAAAATACTTCTTCTTTAGTAGGGGAGAATATTCTTTTCCCTTAAATACATTAGGCTGAAGAAAACAATGGTCCATGTAAGCAAGCCCTAGGGCACGTCATCACTGGTGATGCTTTATGTGCAAAGGCAGGGTAGGGGAAAGGGAAAAGGGTATGCCGTGCTGCCTAGAATGCCATATGGTTCATTTTTCAAGCTCTGCCCTTTACTAGTGCACAAAGACTAGTGAATGCTCAGAGCAGTAAGATGCTCCAAGTGACACAATACTCTTCCACTTTCCTTGCCTTTGGGAACCCCGTATTACCAACACACACTTAAGAGACTTGTCCGCCTTAAGACTTATTCTCTTTGAAAAGCAGTGGCCAAACCCATTTTTGTTTAGCCTATGAAAATGATTTTCATTCATATTTTACATACACGATCTTCTTCCAAGTACTAAGGGCAACAGTGTTAATTCTCATCAAGTGCCCCAATAATAAGATTTTACAGCCGACCCATGCACTGGGGCTGCATGGCTGGGGGGGCCCACTCCTGAGTAAAACAATATTTGTATTAATCAATTCTAGAGGATCATTTTGAAGACAGTTCCAAGACTTTTCAGAAATCTAAGACAGGTAAGTAGTGCCTGGTTTCTTATGCTGTTTGTAATACTATTATGTAGCACTACAATAAAGAGCCTCATCACTCACAGTACTACTATTTAAGGCCAACAATTTGGTAATGCTGGGGAAAAAAACCGATATAGAGATAGTCAGATGGTGCCTTAATTGTTACTTATCCTGTGCCCCTTGAGTCTTTGGGCACAGTTATATGTAACCAATACATTTGGTTTTGTAACATAAAGACATTAGGCCACTTTGTACATGTAGATACATCAGGGAGGTACAAATTTTGCTAGGAATGTACCATGTTCCCCCACATCAAAATCCCTCCGTGTAAGAGAAAGTAGCATCACAGAGAGAAGTTCTAGCCTAGGATTCTCACAGCAGTGCCAGTTCTCCATGTTCAAGGAGCCTTTTTATTTGAGGCAGCCCTCAAACTTGTAGTCTAAAAGGTTCATTCCTAGAATTCTGCACCACATAACTGAACCTGTGACTGAATCTATAGAATTCTATACTACTTATCTGAAACTCAGCCAAGTCTAGAATAGCAGAGTTTTAAATAAGAGTTCCAGTGCTGCTCAGCAGGCCTGTATAATGAATCCACAGCTGAACTGTGCCATATTAGACAGACTGCAGATGAGAGGTGCTTTATCCTCTGAAAAATACTTCATATAAGTCACTGAGAGAACTTCATAGCAGAGTTGGGAGATCTGGGTTCCATGACACATGGAAAAACACCGGATTTGCCTGCCTACAGTATGATATGGTACAGTCCCGTGGAAGCAGATTTGCTGTGTCAGTCTGCTGCAGCATCCACTAACAGCTGCATACCTAGCCTGCCTCACCTAACATCTACATGACAAGTAGTTTACCGACTGCTTGATTTCAAGGCACAGTTATATAGAGTTTAAGCAAAAATATATAACTGGTGAAGCAACCAAGAGCATCTTAATTCCAAGCATCTGTTGAAAGACCAAGTACTTCACTGTATGGTACAGAGCTGAGCTGCTGATGTCTTCCCAAAGATATTCAGATTGCATGTGAAAATATGTTGCAACAGAGTCTGGTTTTGTTCCAAGTTCCTTTTCTAGAATCGACTTTGTGACACCTACAAGCAAAATGTACTCACAATAAAGGCAAGGCAGCAACGTACCAATTTTCATTCTTAATTATTTACATAATTTTAAAATGGGTGAGAACTTGATTATATCTTCTCCCTTGTTTCTAGGGCTGGAGAGCAAACACAAAAGAAGTCATTGGCTGCCCTTGGCCAGATTACGCATGTCTGTATGTGCAGGCTATAGCCACGGTAAGAATATTCACTTTCCTTTAGAACAGCCATATTTTCAGAGGCCAATTCTATTTGTTTTGTTTTTTAATCAAGTTTTCTATCATTCGTCACTATGCAAAAAAGTTTAGACTATCAAGGCAATACATCTGAACTCCAGCTATGTGCCCTAAGCATATATTGATTGGATACTATATTATTTCTAAACTGTACTGATTATTCTGAATATCTGATTATTCTGAATATTTACTGTTGACAATACTGGGACCTTTTGATCACAGCAGCTAGGTAGAAGATTCATCTGGTAAATAGATAACTGCTACATTTCCTAAATCACAGGAAGTTAATCTACTTTTTGGGAAACACCACCAAGGGTAGGTGTTTTTTTTAAAAAAACCTGAAGTCATTATTGGAAGAAATTAATCCAGAAGACAACCCCAAACTGCTATCCACTGGCATCTTTTGCTGTGTTATCTGAGGATGCTAAGCCAAAACTGCTGATATGGTTGATGTGAACAGTTCACAATAGTAGAAAAACAAGTAATTTTTACTCTTGGATTTCTTCCAGTCCTTGGGACAGATCAGAGTATTCCTTGCTTAGAGCAAAATGTTCTTTAACTGCATTATGAACCAAACTTTTGTTGTTGTTCAAAGTGTAAACCAAGAATTCAACTTGCTGATTAGCTACAAAACAGACTTTTAAAACAACAACCATATACAGTCACAGAGGGGAAACAGGAACAAAAACAGGGAGAAGTGCTATCAACTCTAGTGAATAAACCCCAGTTTAAGATTATTAGGCCCTACCTGAACAGATTACCCACCCCAGTTCTAAGGTTCTCAAAGTAGACAGAGACATTTACACAAAATGCTTTAAGTGCTGATTGGATCAGGAAAACAAACAAAAAAACCAAACAGCATCTATGGAAAAAAAGATCCTTCTATTCTTCTTTGTATTATTTCACTACTAATTTTTGTTTGCCAGAGCTTTGTACAAGATTTGAGTGTCATTAAATATGCTAAAAGTGCTCATTATGAGTAAATGTATCTTTTATGCCAAAAGCGTAGCAGGTGTAATTATGTGAAGTAGAGAGGGGCGAAGGAAAAAAAACAACACCCAATTGTATTGAACTCCTGATGTTCTAATCAAGAGTCTGAGAATAAAGGAAGGCTTGTAAGCCTAGTAATGGCAACCCTGCTGTGGCAGAAATTTTTGCTGATTTTTTCTACATTTAAACATAAGGGTGAACTGGAAAGGATGACATGAGATAAATAAGTAAATAGCAGTCCAACATCCTTAGTTATTTAATCATTCAGAATCTCTATGAAAGCAAGTAAACTCAAAGGTCAAACTTCTCTTTCAGATTTGCCTAAAGATAGGAAACCTTAGTTCTTTTCACTATAGGTAAAGGGGCAGGGAGAAGCTATCTGCTACCACGTGCTTCAGCAAAAGGAATCTGTTGTTGTTTTGGGGCACACTTACCAGAAATGTGAGTTGGGGAGGGGGAGGAAGAACTTGTTTTAAATAGATATTAAAAGGAATGTGGACCACATTTGCTATTACATGCTCAACCTACAAAGCTTCTTAATTACCAAGAACCAGTTTTACACAGATATCACCATACTGGAAGCCAAACAAGATCTGCAGTTCTCTTTTCAGCTATTTTGTTTTTCCCCTTTCTGGACAGCCATCAATAATTTCCACCTTGATCCTGAAGACATTACTTGGAAGTATGCCACGCTAATATTAGTGGGACTTGCTTCCAAGTAATATGATTAGGGCCAGGGGGACATGCTTTTGATATTATGCATATACAAAACAAATAGATCTTGGACCAATGCTGTTATAAAGGTGGATCTAAGGGTTTTGAGTGAGGTCAATGTTTAGGAGACAGAGAGCAAAAGAGGCCGAAATAAAACGACGTTAGATGGGAATGTAGAATACCTTCCTCTTTCCAGCCACATCCCCCCACCCCCATGCCTTTCCATTCCCCACCAAAACAAAGAAGCTATCCCAAGCCAGCCATAGCTCTCCATCTGGAATCTAATGCAATTCCTGTTGAAAGTCAGTAGCCATTCTATTAAAGCCTCTATAAATATTAGCCTTGCTTTGTAATTACACTTTGTGGGAACTACAAGTTTATAAATAACAGTGCTTAATTAAAACAAATCCAGGAAATGGCTTCCCATTCACTCAAAACATTTCACCATTCTAAGAAATGAACCGTAGTTTAAAGAAGGGGAGCCACAAACAGCCCCAATATGTACAGGTCGTGAGAATGTTATTCTTACTGAACCTGTACAGGGGGGAAAAAGACATACTTTAAAACAGGCATGCTACACAGGTTTTGTGAAAAGTATTCAGTTGTAGCCTTTTGGAGAAAGATCTTCTTCAGTGTTCTCTCTCTCTAAAGTCAGCTCTTTGTTGAAGAGGAACATTTGATATTGTAATTTTGCTTCACACAGAAACTTCAGCAAGACACGTCCCTAAAATAAGACTTCTTTCTCAGCAAGAATCCTCAGCTGCCATTACAGCCACACCTTAAAAAGTTCTTACCACACAGCAACTGAGCAAGTACAAACGAGTGGTGGCTCTTTTCAGCCCGGAAAAAAAAAAAAAAACCACCCCCCCAAAATAAAAACAAAAAAGCCAAAACAAAAAAGCAGGGAGTTGAAAAGTTAAGATATGATATTTTAACATTCAGCTCTTTAAAAGTCTGAAGTAAAGATGGAACTGTACCCAATTGCGTTTTTAAAAGACTAAATACCCTTTTTCGCCTCTTACACAAATGTAGTCTAACAACCTTTCACAGAAATATAAATATTTAACATTTAAACCTGACAACACAGCACTAAAAGATAAAATGCCTTCCTGCTAAGAGCAATAGTGCCTCAGAGCTGGGAGGCAGCTGTTGTTCCCCTGCCTTTTCTTTTGTTGCACCTAATCTCATGTCAAGTCATTCAACCAGCTCCAAAGCGATGAAGACATAATTGAATCAACCTTATACAAAAAAAATCACATCTACTGTTCTTAAATAGCTATATGCACATATTAAGTATTCTAAAAAGCTAACACTGTCCTGCCCTTTCATAAAACACATGTGTGTGTTACACACACACAAAAACACAATGGAAACGGGAGGGGGGGGGACAACCATGGGACTAGGAGACCAGAGTTTATCCAGATAGGTCAGACCAATCAAAAATCTATTGTAATATCTTTTCAACTACAGCTGTTTGTTATGCACACTCATAACTTGAGACAGAGCCTCAGGATCCACGACACTTAAAAAAAAAAAACACGCAAGGGAATCCTTTCCCCAGAGACTTGCAACACGAAATATTCACATTTTTAAAAAAAAATGCTTCAGAGCAGCAGTCTTAAGAACAAGTTATCTGAGGACCCATTACAAGCTAGCATTCCTGTTGCAGATCTTAAATACTGACTCATCAATTCACATAAAACTAGCGGAGGGGGGGGAAGAGAGAGGCTCAGACTCCACCTCCTTTCCCTCCCCCATCTCCAAAAGAAAGCAGTTTAACCTACTTATTTCAGCCAGGTCCTTTTTATGTTGTCCAAGAAAACATCTCATCATAAGCACACTCATCACATTTTTTTTTTAAAAAGCAACAACAAACAAAATTTCAAGTCCCAAATTTACAGAAGGCCCCCCCCTGAAGTGTAATAAAACATGGCAAGAAAAACATTTGCAAGCCATTGTTATAAAAGCACAGTGCTCAGATACCTTTGCAGACACAAAACCAACCCCCACCAGCCAACAGTATGTAAGCAAGTGGTCAGAGAGTCAATGCCAGCTATTCAATTTGTAGTTAGGCGTTTTATTTCTCTGCCTTCCTGATTATATCAGGGAGGCTTTTGCAAGGCCTAATAGGTTGTGAAGAATGATACCACTCTCCCATTCTCCCCCCCCCATTTTGAAAGTGCATTATTTCCTTCTGTTCCTTCACATACAGAAACTTCCCTTTTCACATTCTTCTGTAAAGATTTCACTTCATCTACATATTAAGTTCCTATTTCTGCTTTTCACTGTGTTAGGTTCTTTCTTCTGCTCCCCCCCCCAGCCCCCAGCAGAACTGGTGAATATTTTTAAAGCTTTCAAGGTCAATTTGGAAAGGACACCTTTTTTTAAAAAAGTGGATGGTTTTAAAGCTGCCCTCCTGAACAACAAAAACCAAAGTTGTTTTGAAATCTTTCCAGGATATCCCAAGAAGCCCAGCATAGAAATTTTTGTTGGCCAACACTTCTAAACTATTTCACTTCATTTCAGATTCTAATACGAGGTTTCAGTACAGAACATGGAGGTAGGGGGTTTAGGGAATTGGATATAAGAAACCTTGGGTTTGGGAGACAGAATTTCTGCAGCTCAAATAAACAAAACCCAACACACCCCAAGAGGAGCCGATTAGCCAAGAATTAATGTCTCCCCATATATAAGAAAGGTATCAGCATACGGAAGTGAAATCATATCGCCAAATGCTCTCATGAATTTTATTATCCCTCTCCTAGCAGAGAGCTATTGTTGTCGTAAGAGCCAAGTAGGAGCACCTTATTTTTTTTTAAGCCTCTATTAGCGTTATTAAAATTTCACACACACACACACCAGAAAGACAGAACAACAAACGCTCAGGGGCAGATTAAATCCCGCATTCAAAATGAAACTGACAAAAACGGATCAATAAACTTTTCATTAGCAAATTCGACCCCCCCCCGGGGGGGGAGGGGGGCCAAACACATTACAAACCTTTCCTCTAGGAACATGACTCACAAAAGAAATCCTTGTCTTTCTCTAACACCCCCCCCCCGTCCTCCCCAAATCAACGTTAAAGTATTGAAAACA
>NW_015172594.1:383185-396562 GCF_001447785.1 Gekko japonicus | reverse complement strand
GCTTGCAAACCAGAAGAGAGGAGCAAAAAAAAAAAAAATCACACACAGCAAGAAGTTTAGAGGAAACAGAGAAACGAGAGGTTTAGCTCTTCCTCATCAATCTTCCCCCCTCCTTTATTGTCGGGGGGGGGAGGGAGAGCAAGAAAAAATAACAAATCTGCCATAACCCTCGTAAGGAGAAATAATAATTGGGGCAATGTTTGCATTACCTGCTGATGATCCTCCTCTGCCATTGCCCGGCGGTGGGTTGGAGGAAGGAAGATAAAACTGACACAACAGGAGTTGCAGGCGTTTGAATGAGAAAGAAGAAAAGAGGGAGGAGGGATTCTTGCGGGAGGGGGAGGAGGAAGAAAGAAGAGGAGGAGGAGGAGGAGGGCGATTGGGAGGGCTTTTTTTTCCTTTTTCTTTTTTTGAGGCTGGGATTGCGTGAGCGGCTGCTGCCACACACACCTGATCCTTTTCGCTTCTCCCTTCCTCGCACCATCGCGGGGGTTTGCTGGGGGGGGAGAGGTAGAAAAGGATTTAGGAGGGAAAGGAAAAGGGGGAGGGCATTTCCTAATAAGACGCACAGAGAAAGAAGACACTGGGATGCCATTGGGAGGGCAGAGCCGAGCCACAGGGCAATCTTCAGTGGGGAGGGGGGTGGGGAATAACCAAGTGTACCTTTCTGGAGACACACCTGTCCATCCATTTTGGAAGGAGTTCGTTCGTTCGAAGGGAGTTCACTAGAAGCACACCGTGTCTTCCTGGAGGATAAACGCACGCACACACACAACACCCCTCACTGCTGTGCGCCTGACCCACAATGCCAGGGGGGTGAGGGCGACTTTCCCCACTTCATATACTTCTGCAGCGAGAGGGATGCCCACCCGAGGGACACTCATTCCACAACCCCTCCTTCTAGTCACTACTGTGCCTCTCCGACACACCCTTTCCAGCAGAAAAACACAAATGAATAAACGAGATTATAAATCCCTTCCTGGCCCAAACCGTCTCCAAATGGAATAACACCCCCCACCCTACCCCTTCTCCTTGGAAGTGTCTTTTGAGACTCTTTGTTTTAGGAGCCGGTTTGGCGTCTCCTCCCTCAGGAGGAAAAGGGAGTCACCGTCGCCCTAGCCCCCCAAAGAGATGCTAGAATATGTACATGTATTCGCACTTTGGAAGATAAAGATGTGATTTGTCACAAACGGGATGTGGGTTGAAAGGTTTTTAAAAAAAAAAAACTTACCCCCCCCCCCCAAAAAAAAGAGATAACAAAAACCCCGTTCCAAAAGACGAGGCATCACCTGAATGGAGCCCCTGCCGCCCTGGCCTTTAGGAGAGACTCCACTCCCGACCACATTTCCTCCTCTGTCATAACAGGGTTACCACCAATAGCTATGCAGAGAGACCTTCAGTGTGCAGAAGGGGGCTCGTCCTAACTGAGGAGGAACTGCGCTTTCTTCTCCCTCCACTTTCGCCTCTCTGCTGGGCCTATGCGGGGGCAGGGTCGACTCCACTCAGGCCGGCCTCGGTTGGGGCCCGCCATGGAAGCCCGCTACTTTCCCCCGTCCCGTGGCTTTTCCCGCCGGGCCTGCCCTGCCGTGCCCTCCCCGGTCCCTCCTTCCCTGCCCAGCGGGGCTCCTCCTCCGCCTCACGGCGCCCAAGCGGCAGCGAAGAGGCGGGAAGCAAAAGCCGAGGCCGGCATGGCTGGGAAGAGAGATGTGTGTGTCTGTTTAAAAAGGGGGGGGGAGGATGGGTGGGGGGCGTTGAGGCCATGATTTGGGGAGGGTTAAACGGTGGGGAGGCCTCGAGGTGGTCGGCCCAGCCTGGGCAAAGGCCGTAAAATGGGGGCTGGAGTTTTGTTAGGAGGCGAATATTTAAGGGGGGGGGGGAAGAGAGTAAGGAATCCTATAATAAATGCTAGTCTTCAGAAACTTTGGGGGGGTGTGTGTTACAAGGCCGTTTTCTTTGGGCTTTTCGTGAGATACAGGCCTCGGGAGGTGAGGGGAAGGTTATTTGGTGCTCTGTTTTGTATGTTTTAAAGGCAGGGTGTAAATGTTTTAATAAATTGGCTGTCTGTCTAGTACTGCTCATAGGGCTATCACCTTAAGCAGAGATCAGAACCAAAGAACATGTTTTTAAAGACCTTTTTTAAAAGACCTTAGTATTATTTCTCTTTAATAATAAATTGACTAATGATAACCACCCCTCTGCTGGTGATATCTAATGATACCAGTGATATCTAAGTGATATGCTTCTAATGTCCTGGCCCCACTGATGGCACCTGGTATTTCTGGCCACTGTGTGACACAGTGTTGGACTGGATGGGCCTTTGGTCTGATCCAACATTGGTGTCTCTTATGTTCTTATATAGTTGACAGAAGAGTTTGGGGTGGGGGATGATTTTTAGGCAGGAAAAAGTGTAAGGAAGGGTGAAGTGGGGAGACTGGACAGTGGTTTGAGATCTGTTTGAGTGGGGATAATTTCCTTTTCACCTCTTGCCCCCCTCACACCCCAAAATTTCCTTTATTATGCTTGACCTAACTGTGTATCCCCAGTTCTAACAAAGAACGTGTTTGAGTATGTCTTCAACGCTTTGAAATAAATTTTGCTTTTCTTGAAAACGTGGATTTATTCTCGATGCTTGGGGATCCAACAGTTATATCCCTCCAGCTACTGATGGGGCCCAGTCAGTTTCCAAGCATGGTGTTTGAATCCATTGTCTCCCCAAAGCAAGTGCAACACTAGCTATTTACATTGGCTCCCTAGGCATAGCATTTAGCATTTTGAGTGTCGAAAATGCTTAAAGCACATTATGTCAGTCATCCTTACAACAACCCTGTAAGGAAGGCCATCATTATCAGCTCCAAGTTGCAGATAGGAAGCTGACTAGTAGTGGTTTGCCTAAAATCATGGCTGTGACAATTCATGTTAGGTCATCCTGGTTCACACTCTTGGCCCTTGTATATATCAATTAAAAAAAAAAGATTAGACAAATCCATGGAGAATCTATGTAATCCACAATTATTAGCCATGATAGCTAAATAGAGCATCCACAGTCAGTGGCGGTATGTCACAGCATACTAGTTTCTAGAGGCAATACGAGGGGAGAAATATTCTTGTCCTCCTGATGGACTTCCCAGAAGAATCTGGTTGGACACTGGTGGAAAAGCGTGGTGTATTCCTTAGGTAGCTGGAACAGGATCTGGGAACCCAGGCTCAAAATCCCCACTGGGTCACCGTAAGCCCACCAGACACAGACTTTCTGAGCCTAACCTGCCTTACAGGGTTGTTGTGGGGGTAAAAGTGAGGAGGAGAGAATTATGTACACAGCTCTGCGCTTCTGGGAGACAGGGTCCAAAAATGTACTAAACAAACATTGAGGAAAATTGAATACTGGGCTAAGTGGGCCTTGTGCCTGATCGAGCAAGATTTTTCTTTTGTGCCGAGTTGTTTTAAAATTATTTTTAATGGACTGTGAAAGGTGACTTGAATGGGGGAAACAGTGGGTCAGAGTATATTAATCACGTCATCTTCATCCTTCTTTTCTGCTATCAGTCGCACCTACCCAAAGCAAATTTAAAAATAAAAGAAGAGGTATTAGTGAGAGCCACTGTGATTGTAGCAATGGGATTTTGGAATTTATTTCCAAATCATAAGTTGGGTGTTGACGGCACAGCAGATGGTTAAAGAGTCACTCACAATGTATAATGGCTGCCATTAGACCTTAGTTGCACAGTGTCTTGACCCACTGTACCTCCACAGGATGGGAAAGAGAGCTCGGCATCTTTGGGAATCAAAATCATAGCTCTTAATGTTGCTTTGGGATAGGGACTATTAACAACACTTGAGTTGTTTCTTTGTGTTGCCAAGTGCATTTTGAGAGATCTCTGCAAGGGCATGTCTGGATGTATGTGTGTGCACATTTAAGTCTCTTCCTTAAGCAGCAGAGAAGCAAATGCTTAATTACATTGTGTTTCTTTTAGACAACTCCCTTTGTCACAATTGATGAAAACTGGGGAAAACAGATGCCCAAACCACTACACCTCTGTGCAACTCTGAAATAATCTGAACTGTTTCATTTTGTTCTGCAATCCTGGACTCATAAGAGTTTAAGGAGAGCTGAACAAATAGCCATGGAGCGTGTTTGAAGGGTTGTAGTGTTAGAACCATTGTTGTAATCATCGGCTCCCATTCTTTGTGACAAACATACAGGATTCCAATAAATAATACAACCGTGTATTTAGAAAAGATGAATACATCTCCACGTGTTGGGGATTAAGGAAAAGAACTGTGGCAGAGATCTTTAGATATGGCTGTGCTCCATTCAGACATAAAGCAAGGCACAAGTTGTGCTTCATAAGGGGGGGGGGGGGTTGAGTCCCTCCTCCTACTTTTTCCCCCAACAGCCCCTCCCCCAGGTGCTTCCCAGTCACGCTCACCTGTGGTATTGGCGAACCTTGCTGGTACAGCTATGCCTAGAGGGACAGATTGTGGAGGAAAGAACAGTGTGTCTATGTGAGGGGGGAGGGGGAATCGGCACTTTCTTTCGCCATGCCATTTTGGAGTACCCTCTCTCTTCCTGCTTTACATTTCGGTGGGGAAGGCCTACATTTAAAGATTTGCTTGTGTTACCATCAGGTACTTAAACCGAGGGGGAGGGAATTTATTTCCAGTGAATGTGACTAAGATCAGGGTGCCAGCCCGACAAATCTGAATGTGAAAGGGGAATCTTTTGTAAGTTGTGTCCTGCCAAAGAACATACGAACAACAAAGGAGTATGTCCAAGTGAATTAGGCTGTGGGGGGGTGGGGGTGAGTAATGCGGCTCTTTTTCAGAAAGCACTGGAGTTGTAGGTAGCCACATTGGTGCAAAGCAAAGCCCCAGAACAGAAGCAATGGCATTCCTTTTATTAGGACCATCCGAAATGAAACATTGTGCAAGTTTTCCGGGGTGGGGAGAGGAGACGAGGAGTTACAGGCCCTAATCTTAAAGCCTCTTCTCTACATTTTGTGCAGAATGCCATGTAGATTTGAATAGATAAAAAGTGCCTGGGTGGAGCTGGTTTCAGGTTGCACTTTGGGCTTTGAGGGAAGAATCAAGATTGAATCCTGTAGTTGGTCAAATATCTCTCCCTTAAAAGGCTGAAATCTGGTTAGTGTGTGGTAGCTAACAGTGTGTAAAGCTAGGTAGAAAGTCCTCAGTTTGAATGAAGACATTTGTCTTTCAGCATACCCTCCCCACATCTGACTTACTTTACAGCAGTTCCTGAAATAATGCATATTAAGTGCTTGGAGCACTCAGAAAGTGCTACATAAATGCTAAGTACGATTAGACCAGTGACATGCCTGTCATTATGATAGGTGGGTTGGCAGCAGGAGGATCTGCATGTAGCAGGGACCTGGGCAGGGGTGATGGCATTGCAAAACATCTTTATGCACTCTGCAAATGGACATATTGCCCTCACTCGGGTCTCTGTTAGTGCAGCCTGGACCACTGTCAGCTGGTGAGCATGTTTCAAGCTGAAGTGCAACACTTAATTTTCCCCCCCCTTACAGAGCAGATGGCAGAAAAAAGTTTGAGTCCAGTGGTGCCTTTAAGACCAACGAAGTTTTATTCAAGGTATAAGCTTTCTTTTCTTTATTTAATTTTTTAAATTTTTTATTTCATAAAACATATCCAACACCAACACCACCCGTGTGTGACTTCCAGGCATTAGAGACATAAATAAAATTCCATACAGTATTATATCACAATCAATCTCAGTACAACTCTATTACTCTATTAACCTTCCATCTTAATCTTATAATCAAATTAACCTCTCAATTTCTTATTAACTGACGAATCACCCCAATTTTTTTAAACTTCCAATTCCTTGCTATCACTTGTCTTGCTGCTACTAACATCAAATTTATCAGGTATAAGCTTTCATGTGTAAGCACACCTCTTCAGATACAGTGCTTGCACATGAAAGCTTATACCTTGAATAAAACTTTGTTGGTCTTAAAAGGTGCCACTGGACTCAAACTTTATTCTGCTGATTCAGATCAACACAGCTACCCAGAGTAAATGGCAGCCGTTCATCTGCACAAAAGAAAGTAAAATGATACACTTGGATTCACCATGGGTGTGGTGGGTCTGTTTATTTCTTGCACATAAGTCACTGGGAGCATAAGCCAGCTCTCTGCATAGCCTGCCCTTTCATCTGTGCATTTCCACTAAGGGTTCTTTTTTTCTTTTTTGCAATATCACCAGCCTTGTAAGAATTATTGTATGTGTGTGAGAATTATTTGTTTATTTGGAACAAGTTATGTTGCCTCTTCAGGAACCTGCCCGAGGCGGCTTCCACACACACACACACACGTAAAAAACAAAACATTAAAAGATATTCATTAAAATCCAGCATCCAAACAGCCCCAGTCCAGCATAAAAGCATAATAAAAACAAACCACAGACAGTTTAAATAACAGTTTTGGGGCTAAAATATTGTTTTTAATTAACTCCTTAATTAAAAGCCTGGATGAATATAAACAATTTGTCCTGGCATCTAAAAAAGCACTGCAGTTTCCACATGAGCCTCAAGGGAAAGCGCATTCAACAAGTGAGGTGCCACTACTGAAAAGGCCCTGACTTTGCCTGCTACCTGCCTCAGCTCTGATGGCAGGGGCACAGAAGGCAGGCTTGACAATATGGAAGGAGACGGTCCTTCAAATAACCTGGCCCCAAGCCATTTAGAGTTTTAAAGGTAAGAACCAGCACTTTGAATTGTGCCTGGAAACAGATGTATGGGCTTCTGTATGAAGAAGTATGACCTTCCCGCTTTTGTGTGCAAATATATGAGAATCCATCCAGGAATGCTCAATGCAACACTAACTAGGGCAGTTCCCAGTGAGTCTCAAATAAGAGCATGAATGGGATGAGAGAATTTGTTGGAGGGTGGCTTTTCTTACTTTACCACTCTTTGATCGTAAGGCAAGGTATAAATATACAGCTTGTGAGCTTTTAAGAGGTGTGGAAAAGAAGAATGCTGGGTAAAGGTGCTGCTTTTCGGCTAGGCTGGCCCCTGAGCGTGAGAGGATTCCTTGGGCAATCCACAGAGTAAGAAAGGCCAGTGTGGACATATGCAGGATACCCAAGCAGTTTCTTTCAAGCCATAAGGAGAAAAGTAATAAAAAGAGAATCATTATATATATCTCTCGTATTATCTATACAGTATTTTCACAGTAGTTCTACTCCATTCCTGCAAACAGAGTTTATCATTGCATTGGCACTGCACCAAGCGTGGGGGGGGGGGGGATGGGGGTTGCCAGTGTGGTAGCTTGAGTCACCTGCACCATAGAAACCTTGTTTATGCTTACATATTATCACAAGGTCTCAAAACTCAGCAAACATGGGTAATTTTGCCTGCATGAGGAGTCTATCATAATTTAACATTGCTCTTAGTAATAGTATGCAGATGGGATGTTTCTTCACTGCTGAGGTAAAACATAATGTACCAGTTCTTGGGAAATCATTCCACAGTGGTCAACAGAAAGTACGGCTGTCATGACAAACCTTCATGATTTAACCAGGAATCTGATTTGCATATTTCCCCCCCTTCTGCTCTTGGATTCTTGGTTTTCATTTAGAAGGTGGGGGGTCATGATTTTAGCATTCCTACCTGAAGAAATAAATAGAAAAAATATCTGCATGTCGATATAAATTCGAGAATATTATTTAAGCAGCTTAAAATGTGATTGTTCAGTGGATTGTAGGGAGGTAGGGAAGTTACTCTTCACGGTTACTCTTCATGGTTTACTCTTCATTCCTGAGGTGGGAGGAAGTATCGATGAATTTGGGTGTTTGTGTAGGAAACAAAAGCTAGTGTAACATGCATGTTCAAAATAAGTGGAAGCTGTGTTGTTCTGCAGATGTAAAGGCATGCAGGAGGTTGGATCCATGCAGCAATTCAAAACAATGGCACTGTCCTAGACTTGAATGAGTTAGATATTGGTGAACGCAGGTCATAGCTGGGACAGGGTAGAGAGTGGTAACCACGAGATGGGTCAGCAGAATGGCGCTTTCTCATCTCCCTCATCTTGTTACAGCCCAAAAGACTTATGAAGAACAAAAGACCCTCCCCCATCAACTTGAGTAAATCTGCCTTGGAAGGAGAGATTCAACAACAACAGAACACCTCTTTCATAGATGGAAATTTGCCACTGGATCCAATCCCATATGTCTTGACCATTCTGTCCCAGCCAGGTACTCTTTCTTACCATGGTGCACCATGATAAACATAAAGGCTTGTTTGGAACAACCTTCTTCGTACAAAATTTTTTTGACTATACGAGGCATTACGAATGCTGGCAGAGGACCAAAGTGTATTTCAGAACACTTATCCTGGGAGTAATTCTTTTCAGCTGATGACATGTAGAACTAATTTGATTTCAAGAGTATTTATTGAAGATGATTTATTAAATTATTTGTATCCCACCTGTCCACTCCAATGTTGGGCCACAGGAAAGGGATGCTTGAACCCATCCTTCGCCTACCACTGCTCACCTTCAGCTTCCTCCCCAGGCTGTTTGTCGTCTATTTGGTCATAACTTAAGGAACACAACTTGCAATAACTTTTCCAGGACAAACAAGTATGATCGACTCATGGCTGTTTAAGTAAAGGATGCACTGCATATTTGGAGGATTGGGGCTTTTTAAAAAACACTTTAATATCATACTAGGACTGCACTCCTAAGAACACTGTCCTGGGAGAAAGCCCCACTGAATAAAATGGTATTCCCAAACAGTGCTCCCTCTAAGCTGTGGAGTCTTGTGAGCAAACATTCTACTTTGTGAGCTACTGGCATTAAAGTTGTGAGCGAGCGATTTGGCTGCTGCATAAATTAGTTTGCTCTGGAGCCATCCTTCTTGAGCTAAGAGAAAAATGTGAGCCAGAGGCTTAAAAACTGTGAGCTAACTCACACTAACTCAGCTTAGAGGGAACACTGCTCCCAAATATACTTTCTTAAGATTGCTCTCTAGGAGATAACAACAAGTAATGCCATTAACTTTTGCTGATTGGCTGCACTGATGATGAATATTTACAGAGTGTTGCATTTCTGGCCATTCTGATTAATGGGAGGCATCATTATTATTTTTTTTAATGGAATGATTTCCCTTGGTCAAAGAATGCTTTCCACTTTTTGAAGGTGTTATTTATTTATTAATTAAAACATTTGTATCCTGCCTTTTCTCACGGTTCAAGGCAGCAAGTGGCTGTTTATCTTATATATAAATAAGACATATCCTAGTCTAATGTTAACGGGAAAATGTTCATAGCGTTTTGCTATTAGTTGGCAGATTAAGCTCCCATTTTCCATTTTATAGCAAGCTGTATTTTAATAAAACTCGGTATCCTTTTCTTATATGATTTTTAAACAGGAGAATGAGGCTCATTTTAAAGGCTAGCAGAGTCTTCTTTATCTGTCCTGCTTAATGATAATTTTAGAGAACTATTAAAATAGTGTTGCACAAGAACTGTATATTGAGTCACAGTTCATAAATGTAGAACATCTATGAAAAACAATTAATTATATGGCACAGAGCCAACCTCAGCAAAGTTACACCCTTCTGTGGAAGTCAGTGGATGGAGGAGTACATGGTTCATTATGGACTACAATGCTTTACAGTGGTAAAAAATGGTCCTCCTGCTAGAAGAAACTCCATACCCCCGCCCCAAAAAAGTTTATATTAAGAAAACATGAAATAGGATTCTTATATCTATACAAGATGCAAAGCAAAAAGGGAAAGGAAGCTTTGTTCTACATGTCAGAGAAAATGTTGCCAGATTGTGGTAAAAATTCATTGTTCCAGCTGTCTTATACTGGATCATTTTTTCTTTATTAAATAAATCAAAAATGGTCAATCCTAGCCCTGACCTCGATAGCCCAGGCAAGCCCGATCTTGTCAGATCTCGAAAGGTAAGTAGGGCTGACTCTCGCAAGTACTTGGGTGGGAGATCTCCTTGGAATACCAGCAGTTGGGAGGCGGGGGCAGGCTGTATTCAGCCACCTCTCTGAATATACTCCAGGCCCCCAGTAGGGGACAGTCCCCAGAGGTCGCCATGACTTCCAGCTGCACACACACACACATGGAAAAAACACCCCCCCCAAAAAAAAGTCAATCTGGTTTTCAGTTTATAGGTGCAAAACATGACTTTCAAACCTGTAAAATAATATGCTTTGCTCCCAGTGGAACTTTGGCCATCCAGATTATATCTGGTTCTGGAAACTTTAAAATCATAGGAATGTATTCCAGACTGAGGTGGTGGAATAAAAGTTTTCTAGAATTAAAAATGGAATTAAATAGATGCCAACAATAACATCTTTTCAAAAGAAGTAATGGGGTATTCCAAAACATATGTACCAAATTTTCTTGCGTACCACTGCTTCTCCATCATTCATCCTTTTTTTCAGAATGCCCTTCTCCCCAACAAAAAGTTTTGGAAGATCAGTGATAACAAAGACATGATAGATCTTTTCTGCTAGTGCAAATGGAAGGAGCAGCCCCTTTTGATCACCAAAACGACTTTGTTGGGTCCATGTAGACAAAAGCTGGCTGATGGTAGAGAAGGGAACTGGGCAGATCTGAACAGATATGTTGATAGGATACAGCCTGATGACTCAGTGCTTGTTGGTTGTGTAGTATTCTGCCCTGGATTCTGAACACCATCCATTCTTTAAAAGCCTTTGTTAGGGGTGAGGCAGTCTAAAATTAATTTACCTAGTATTGCAGTTGGCTTAGAAGACAAGGTAAAACCTTGAAAAGCTTAGCTATTTTTAAAGTGACAAACTTCTGAAATAGGCTTCTGATGATATTAAGATTCTGCAGATTCATGGAGCCACTTCTGCAGGTTAAGGAAGCACAGAGTAGCAAGTATGGAATTTAACAGCCATTTAATATTTTAGTTAGAGCATACATGATTTCATTTGGTAACAAGGTTCCATGTATGATCTCCCCAATACATGTGCGACAGACTTCTACAAGGAGGAAACAACTTCCACATTATAGTCCTGGGTTTGTACCATGGTGCTCTCCTTAATCCAAATAAATCCAGAAGATAGCTTAGTTTGTTTATCTCCTTTGGTCAACAAGAGAGTGCGAAAGGCAGTATTGGGATACAATCTCAAAAATGACAGAATGATCTCCGTCCGAATTCAAGGCAAACCATTCAACATCACAGCAATCCAAGTCTATACCCCAACGAGTGATGCAGAAGAGGCTGAAGTGGACCAGTTCTATGAAGACCTACAACACCTCCTAGAACTAACACCAAAGAAGATGTCCTCCTCAACATAGGGGACTGGAATGCTAAAGTAGGAAGTCAAAAGGTAACCCGGAAAACAGACAAGATTGGCCTTGGAGAACAAAATGAAGCAGGGCAAAGGCTAACAGTTTTGTGAAGAGAACACACTGGTCATAGCAAACACCCTTTTCCAACAACCTAAGAGGCGACTCTACACATGGACATCACCAGATGGGCAACACTGAAACCAGATTGACTATATAATTTTGCAGTCAAAGATGGAGAAGCTCTATCCAGTCAGTAAAAACAAGACCTGGAGCTGACTGTGGCTCAGATCCTGAGCTACTCATTGCAAAATTCAGACTTAAACTGAAGAAAATTGGGGAAACCACTAGGCCATTCAGGTTTGACCTAGATCACATCCCTGATGAATATACAGTAGAGGTGAAGAATAGGTTTAAGGGACAAAGTGCCTGAAGAACTATGGACAGAGGTTCGTGACATTGTATAGGAGGCAGCAATCACCACCATCCCAAAGAAAAAGAAATGCAAGAAAGCAAAGTGGCTGTCTGATGAGGATTTACAAATAGCAGAGGAAAGAAGGAAAGCGAAAGACAAAAGTGAAAAGGAAAGATTTACCCAACTGAATGCAGAATTCCAGAGAACAGCAAGGAGAGTTAAGGAGGCCTTCCTGAATGAACCATGCAGAGTAATAAACAATAGAATGGGAAGGATTAGAGATCTCTTCAAGAAAACTGGAGAAATCAAGGGAAAGTTCCATGCAAAGCTGGCCATGATAAAGGACAAAAATTGTAGGGACCTAATAGAAGAAGAGATTAGGAAAAGATGGCAAGAATACACAGAAGAACTATACACGAAGGACCTCAATGTCCTTGACAACCATGATGGTATAATCATTGACCTTGAGCCAGACATCCTGAAATGCAAAGTTAAATGGATCTTAGAAAGCATTACTAACAACAAAGCTAGTGGAGGTGATGGTATCCCAGCTGAACTATTCAAAGTCTTAAAAGATGATGCTGTTAAAGTGCTGCACTCAATTTGCCAGCAAATTTGGAAAACACAACAGTGGCCACAGGATTGGAAAAGGTCAGTATACATTCCAATCCCAAAGAAGGGCAATGCCAAGGAATGGTCAAACTATCGCACAATTGCACTCATATCATACGCTAGCAAGGTCATGCTCAAGATCCTACAAGCTAGGCTTCAAAAGTACGTGGATAGAAAACTGCCAGAAGTACAAGCTGGGTTTCGAAGAGGTAGAGGAACTAGAGATCCAATTGCCAATATTCACTGGATTATGGAGAAAGCAAGAGAGTATCAGAAAGAGTCAGACTCGACTGTGCAACTGAACAACAATAAATATTCCATGATCAATTCACACTGATATATAATTTGCCAAAAAAGAATTAAAAGGAGACAAACATACATACCTATACATACACACACATATATATAATCTAATTGAATGGACAATGAAGTGAAATCTATTTTTAAAGTACAAATATTTGAACAGAAGAGCATCCGTGGCCTCTGCCTGGGGATGAAAATATCTGATGTAAAATCTGTCCAGTTGGTTGTTGAGCGAAGATGCAAATAGGTCTACTGTGGAGTTCCCAGTGTTGCTGCTCTGAGCCGGAAAAAACAAACTTGTGTAGGGACCATTCGCCCTCCTGGACTGTCTGGCTGTTCGGCCAATCTGCTTGGGTGTTGATGACTCCCTTCACATACTCTGTCCTGATCAATGTCAGATTGGATTCTGCCCAATTCGATAACTGAGTTGCTTCCCTGTGTAAGGCTTGCTGGTGCATCAACCACAGGTACCTGCAAAAGGTCTGAAGCAGACGTTATCAAAGGGTACAACTTTTTAACAACCCCTGGAAATGGTTTGTTTGTTATTGGCTTTGCCCACTCTTCCTCATCTGTCTCACATGGAATTCAGGGGAGAGGAAGGCTCTTTCTGAGCAATTAGCTGGAGGAAAGAACTCATCAATGAGCTCTGTGCCATCTTTCTGCCCTTGGGCATTAGCACTCTTGTCCCCTGCCTTTTGGGGTCCCTGTATATTGAGTGCTGATAGGGTCTTAAG